>NC_060271.1:7987415-8147672 GCF_021613505.1 Equus quagga | reverse complement strand
CTACACAGTTGTATATCTTAGTTGCACGTCCTTCTAGTTGTGGGATGTGGGATGCTGCCTCAACGTGGCCTGACGAGCGGTGCCATGTCCTCGCCCAGGATCCGAACCCTGGGCCGCCGCAGCGGAGTGCACGAACTTAACCGCTCGGCCACGGAGCTGGCCCTGCTCCTGTTTTTATTATTTGTACCCTCCTACTGAAATATGGGCCTCAGGATCACAGTGTCGCTGGCTTCAGAACAGGGTCTGGCACATCTTGTCAGGGGCTCGGTAAATAATTGTGAAATTAATGAATTCTACTCCCATCATGTAGCAATTCTTCAAATGGCGGTATGAACCATTCATAGTTAAATCCCTACTGTGTGCTATGCTGCAAGTAAAATTTAAGGATAAATTTAAAAGTGTCAAGGAGCACACAAGTGAATTATATGTAGCCCTTTTCTTTGAACTACTAACAAAGTTCCAGTGAAGTTTTACAAAGTGTACCTTTCTTACTTTAAGAAAGGATTTAAAGTAGATTTCAGTGAGTCACATGTAATAGAACTGATAAAAATATAAAAGATGAACACTAGAAGGATAAATGGAAAACTCATACTTTTAAAATTTGAGTTAACATAATTCCCATAATTGAGCATGAATTTTAGTTTGAACTTTCTGGTATACAAGGCAAAGAAACACTGGGTATATAATTACTATCTGGTAAAGGAACACATTGTCAGTTGGTCTAAAAAGAATGTCTCTTTTTCTTTTTTGAGGGGTGGGGGAAGATTAGCCCTGAACTAACATCCGCCACCAATCCTCCTCTCTTTGCTGAGGAAGGTTGGCCCTGAGCTAAATCTGTGCCCATCTTCCTCTATTTTATATGTGGGAAGCCTGCCACAGCATGGCTTGCCAAGCAGTATGTAGATCCACACCCAGGATCTGAACCAGCAATCCCCGGGCTGCTGAGGTGGAACGTGAGAACTCAACTGCTGTGCCAGTGGGCCAGCCCCAAAAGAATGTTTCTTGATATTGAATTCTAAAAGGGGTTTGTCACAGAATTCTTACATAAAGGGACACTTAGAATTACGTGATGGATAATATAGTTAATGTTTAGATAATTATTCCCTATGTAATCTTTTCTTTATTATATCCTTGCTAAAATATAAAGACGTAATATTAAAATATAACATTATATTAAAGGCATTTCTGTATACATACTAATATATAGTGGCTTAGGTATATTTTCTAGTAGTGTCACTTAATACAAGTAATATTTGGTTATTGTATCCTTACTATTGGAAATTTCATTTGTCTGCGCTGACTTTGTGAGAAGCCAGATAGCAATCAGGTCAAGATAACTATCTGGCAAAGATGCAAAGTAATTTATTGTTTATTGAAGGAAAATCAATGTTATGTGGTAGGTATACGAGTAATAAAGTAGATGCTCTGTTCTGAAAATGAAGGAGGTTAGCTTTTACTCCCATCAGATTAATAACATATTTGATAACTTTTTCCAGCTCTTAATATATTTTAATTTATTAACTAATTTAACCATTCCAAAACTCCCTGAGCTCGGTGTCAAGAGGCAGCATCAGAATTCAGCTCAGATCTTCTGCTTTGAAGTCTAGTACCCTCTCCACTAGGGCTAGCCCGTCCTCAGAAATAGATGAGTCCCAAAAGCATCTGCAGTGATAACTGCATTTTCTTCCATATTTAAATATCAAAGGGTTTCTATTTGTACTTTTGTTTGTTTATTACTATTTTTTTTGTTATTGAAAGTGGTATAGATTACTTTGGCCTGAAATTTTCTTTTAGAGAATCCTTGTTGCAATTTGGCATCGATCATTAAAGACTTGCTGATAATTTGTACCCATCTGATTTTTAATATCACGTCCAGAGAGACGCTTCGGGATGAGTTACCTGTGAAAGTTACCCACGATAATTGAAAACACAGATCTAATGAATGAAATTAGTTAGTATTATTCATTTGAAAATGAAAAGTATTTTCCATAAGTAGAAATATTGATTTTGGCATATTTGATATTAAACTTTCTTTCTAGATAAAAACAATGACAAACAAACACATAGCAACAGAGATTGGATTGGTGATTACCAGAGAGGAAGGGAGAAGGGAGGAGAGCAAAAGGGGTGATTAGACACACGTGTGCGGTGATGGATTATAATTAGTCTTTGGGTGATGAACATGATGTAATCTACACAGAATTCAAAATATATTATGATGTACATCTGAAAGTTATATAATGTTATAATCTAATGTTACTGCTATAAAAACAAAAATTTAAATTTAAAAAAAAATTTTAAATAAATAAATAAACTGATTTTAAAAAACCTTTTCTTTCTGGTTTGTGATGGTAAGGCTAGAACGTCAGCTGTAAGGCATGTTCTAATCCTCATGTCAAGAATTCGACACAACTTACAACAAGGTCTTATAGGCAGAACACCTTCAATAAAATAATGGCAATAAGGGGTAAAGATTCAGGATTGGCAAAATATTTTTTTAAATAGAAAATCTACACATTAATTATATCTAACCTAAAATTTACCTCTGAGCTTCCTAGAAGCCAAAATGTAAAAGGAAATATGGTCAACTATGTTGTTCTCCTTGACAAAAAGAAAAAGAATATTTAGTGATGAGAACTTTTAAGATTTACTCTCCTAGCAACTTTCAAATATACAATATAGTATTATTAACTGTAGTCAGTATGCTATACGTTACATCCCCAGGACTTATGTATTTTATAACTGGAAGTTTGTAGCTTTTGACCACCTTCACCCATTTCACCCACCCCTTGCCTCTGGCAGCCACCAGTCTGTTCTCTGTGTCTATGAGTTCCTTTTTTTTTTTTTTAAGGTTCCACATATAAGTGAGGTTATATGGTATTTGTCTTTCTCTGTCTAGCTTAACTCACATAGCATAATGCCCTAAAGGTCCACACGTGTTGTTACAAATGGCAAGATTTCCTTCTTTTTATGGCTGAATAATATCACATTGTATATATATATATACACCACATTTTCTTTGTCCACTCATTCATCAATGGACACTTAGGTTGCTTCCGCGTCTTCACTATCGTAAACAACACTGCAGTTCAGATATCTTTTTAAGTTAGTGTTTTCATTTCCTATGGATAAATACCCAGAAGTAGAATTGTGGGGTAATATGGTAGGTCTATTTTTAATTTTTTGAGGAATCTCCATACTGTTTCCCACAGTGGCTCTACCGATTTTTTCTCCACATCCTCACCAACGTGTTATTTTTTGTCTTTTTGATCAAAAGCATTCTAACAGGTGTGAGGTTATATCTCATTGTGGTTTTGATTTGCATTGCCTTAATGATGAGTGACTTTGTCCACTTTTTTGTATACTTGTTGGCCATCTGTATGTCTTCTTTGGAAAAATGTCTATTTAGATCCGCTGCTCATTTTTTAATTGGATTGTTTATTTTTTCCTTGTTGAGTTGTACAAGTTCTTTATATATTTTGGATGTTAACCCCTTATCAGATATATGATTTGCAAATATTTTCTCCCATTCGTTAGGTTGCCTTTTCATTTTGTTGATGATTTCCTTTGCTGTGCAGAAGATTTTCATTTGATGTAGTCCCACTGATTTATTTTTGCTTTTGTTGCCTTTGAAAAAAATTTAATTTCTCATTTAGAAGTTCATTTAGAGACTATTTAGTGCTATGGCGAAATGCATCCCCAATAAAAAATCTTATAGCAAATACAGTAATGTTTCTTGTCAGTTCATTCGAAAGCTGATCTAAGTTATTTAAAAATAAATTTAAGAAGAACAGTTGGAATATCACCTTATTTTACATATGGTTGGAATTTTATGCAATTTCTGTAACTGTAAGGTTTATAACATTTAAAAATGTTTATAAGTGAGAGGAAATTTGTACTGTAAGGCATGAAGTGGACAGAGGTCATCTGAAATTAAGGATTGTGGGAGATGGGGTTGAAAACTTGAGCAAAAAAGGAGAAATATTAGAATATCTGCAATGGAGAATAAGTGACTAAAAATCTATATAATTCATTGGATTTAATTTACTTAAATAAATATAGGCAGAGCAGAAGTCATGAGAGAAAGAATCAGTTGTAAAGCCTCTGACTACCCATACAAGCTATTAGATCATAGGACCTAGATCCATAGTTCATTGAGAATAAAAATTCTCATTATTCATAGTAGTTATGTTCTATAAAGTTGCTGTGAACACTGAATTAACAAATGCTGAGCCATTGTTCCTGGGGGAAAATATAGGGTTAGGTTCCTGCAAGCCTGTGATTATAACATTTTCATCAACCACTCAATACGTAATCTTGTTTTATGTGTATTTTTGTCTCAAGACACTTTATAGGGTACAGTGTTGATTCATTAACATTGAACTCACAGCTAACAGCAGCTCTATAGCTCATAGCTGAACAAAGCTCATCTAGCTCACATAGTTTCTCTGTAAGGCACATCACAACCTTCTTGCACTTAGGAACACTATATGGGTGTTCTGCATTATGCCTGGAGGCCATTTGTGTGTGTGTGTGTGCGGGTAGGTAGGAATGTATTTCAAGCATGTTGCCCTCCCGTGGTTAACAAATACACACAGTAAAGAGCACATGTATAAGTCGGGAAATTGAGATGGGTCATTCCTGTTATAGAACCTCTGGAAATCCCAATCACTATTATTGTCATTCATCGAGCGATTTAATTCTCATAACTCCCAAAGATAACTATTTTAATTTCTACCCTTAAAAAGTATGTTGTACAAAATACATTTGCATGAACAAAATAGACAAGTTAGTGATAATGTATAGACCTTAATCTTGCGATTTGCTTTTCACATTTAAACACTGTACTAATTAAAATATCTGTCATTCGCTACTAAGCTACTCATGTCACTCTCTATATCAGGGAATGCGACCCTTCCCAAACCCAAAAGGATCTGGAAATTAATAATGCATCTCTGTTCTTTATCTTTCTATATGCTATCTCAACAATCTCACTTGAGAAGCTGTGTCTACAGTGTCTCAGTTACTTTTTGCTGCACACCAATTACTGCAAAACTTTGTGGATTAAAACAACAATTCCTGAGCTGGTTTTGCCTGGGCTCGCTCATGGGGCTGCATCAGCTGGACGAGCCAAGGGGATTGAAGGTCCAAGGTAACCTTACTCACATGTACGATACTTGGTTCTGCCTGTCACCTGGGAAGCCTCAGGTCACCAAACAGCTTCTCATCCTCCAGTAAGCAAAAGTTTCTTCATGTGGAGGTCTCAGGGTAGTATTCCAGGAATGCAAAGGCAGAAACTGCAAAACCTCTTAAGTCCTAGCCCCTAGAATTCACAGAATGTCACTTCTGGCACATTTTATTGGTCAAACAAATAAAAAGTCATCCCAGAGTCAAGGTGTAAAGAAAAAAGACTCCAATTCTGAATGAAAAGAACAACAAAGTCATATTGCAAAGGGGCCTGGAACAGAGACCGGAGGAATTTGTGGCCATTAAACAATCTACCACAGCTGCTCACAAAGGCCAACTCCTCAGTTCATAGGGCGGGTGGATATCTTATCCCAGGCATTTGAAATTGCAAATGTCTAATGTCTCTGTGTGTCACACATTTGAAAAACACTTTGTGCAATACTATAAATACTAAATATGCCATGAAAGTTTCAAGAATAAAGAAAGAGTAATCTAGAACTATGGTAAACAATTTTTTCCTGATCACATCAAGAACTTGATGTCATGAGCTTCATGCTTCATGTTTCAATTCAATATTTTCTGCTGTGTATCAGCAACTTGGTGTCTTGTAAGAATGTTCAGTGCTTCAGAATTTGGCCAGAGCCCACCATCAGCCTACTGAGCCACCATTTCTAAACTAAACAGTGCTTTAAATACCCTTTTGAACAAGAACTATATTCCAAGAACTATGAGATAGGCCTTGGATGGAAAAAATAGGTAAGGGCATGCTGAAATGGTAGAGAGTTACACTGTGTACTTTGAAAGAACAGAGGAAAGGAATCTCATCCACTCTAATTTTTTGCCCTGTGAGGGGAGGACAGGAGGATGATCTCTGCCATGTGGTGAGCGGTGCTAGAATGAACCACTGATGGACACTTAAGGAGTAATCATCCTATAACCAGCATGATTCAACTCATCTTCTATACAAGTGGAGGATTAAATTAGATGATCTCTCAGGCTTCTTCCAAAGCTAAAATGGTGTGTGTCAAGGACTTCGAAGTGCATTGCCCACTTAGGTACCTGCAATGTCTAGAAGACTTAGAAAGTTCATATGGAACATCTAAAGTCGCACAGATGATAAAGATGCCTCTATTCAAATCCAGGTATTCTTTCACTATGTCATACAATCTCTTTAATCTTTTCAGGAAATTTCCTTCTTTGGAGAGGCTGGCCTGGTCCCCTTCCTCCTGAGTGAGGGACCATCACTTCTTAGGAAGAGAGATGGAAGCGATGTGAGAGGGAAAAAGAAATTCCCTGCCCGTGGCCTACATGTGGGCGGGAAAATTTCTTTTCTTGGCAATTCAGAGATCCTGATTGGCGTCTTGGGGGCCATTTTAAACAGTGAAATCTTCAAGAAAGAGTACAGAATTAAAAAACCACAGCACTAAATAGATCATAAAAAGGGCAATTGTTTACAGTATGAGAGCTTGTCAAGAAGGCAGAACGTCGCCTTATTTGACCTCAGCTGAAAACACGCACTTGATTCCAATTTTTTCCCACTCTGCCAGCACACATGTCTGTCAATGACTACAAAAGTACTGGGAGTATCGATTTTGGAGTTACAAATAAATTTTAATGATTAGGTGAATTCACAAATACAGAATCTGCAAATAATGAAGACTGACTGTAATTACTTTTGCAAGGTTTCAGATGCCTCTCTCACTGCAGAATTTAAATGGTTCCAAAAACAAAAAAGATCCCAAAGACTGTTCTTTTTAATTTTTTACTATGTAGTGTTTAATTTCATTTCCATTGTGTTCAAATTTTTCTCTTTTCCATCTCTTTTTTAAAAATATTATAATTTAATTTTTTACTTTTTAGAACTGATTTATTGGGAAAGAATTGAAATGCCTATTTTTTGACACTTTTGACAAAGTTTTGACATCCATATACACATACATCACCACAATCAAGAGAATGAACATATTCATCACCCCCAGAAGTTTTTGTGTGTCCTTTGTAGTCCATCCTTCCAACACTTCCCTGTCACCCATCTCAAGCCAGCACTCATCTGCTTTCTGTCACTATCAATTAGTTTGCATGTTTGCGTTTTCTAGAGTTTAACGTAAATTGGATCATGTAGTATGTAGCCTTTTTTTTGGCTTCTTTCACTCAGCAGAATTATTTTTAAATTTATGCCTGTTGTTGCATGTATCAGCAGTTTATTTCTCTTTTTGCTGGGAGTATTCTATTGTATGAATATACTGCAATTTAGTTACTCATTTGTCTTCGGTGGACACTTGAGTTGTTTCCAGTTTCAAGTCGTTTTCTATTGCTGCATAACAAATTACTACAACATTAACTGCTTAAAACAACAACCATTTCTTAGTTTTTAGTTATGTAGGGCAGAAGTCCAGGCACAGCACGGCCAGATTTCTCTCCTTACGGTATTATAAGGCTGAAATCAAGGTGTGAGGCACGCTGCATTCCTTTTTGGTGGCTTTAGGGAAAGATCCACTTCCAAGATCATTCAGGTTGTTGACTGAATTTAGTTCCTTCTAGTTGTAGGACTAAGGGCCCATTTTCTTGCTGGCTGTCAGTTAAGAGCTGCCCTCATTCCTTGCCACATGGCTCCCTCCATCTTCAAGCCAATAACAGAGAACTTCTCATATACACATCCCCCTCAAGCTTCAAATCTCTGACTTTCCCAGTCTCTGACCTCTAGACCCAGACTTAAAGGGCTCATGTGATTAGGTCAGGCCCACTCAGATCATCTCCCTGTCTAAAACTCAAGTCATTTGGAACCTTAACCACATCTGCAAAATCCCTTCATAGCAGTACCTAGATTAGCGCTTCTTGAATAACTGGGAGAAGGGTCATGTATACCAGGGGCCATCTTAGAATTCTGCCGACCTGACAGTTTTGGCTATTACAAATAAAGCTATAAAAATTGTATGGATATATATTTTCTTTTCTCTTGGATTAATATGTAAAAATGGAATGGCTGGATCATGTGGCAGATATGTTTAACTTTTCATGAAACTCAAACTATTTTCCAAAGTGATTGTATCATTGTACATTCTCACCAGCAAAGTAGAAGGGTTCCAATTCCTCCCCATCCTTGACAAACTTTGGTATGGTCAGTCTTTTGAATTTTAGCCATCCTAATGGGTATGTAGTGGTACCTCATTGTGATTTTTATGGTCTTTCTCTAATGCCTGATGATGCGGAGAATCTTTTCATATATTTATTTGTCATACACATATCTTGCTTGTTGAAGGGTCTGTACATATCATTTGCGCGTTTTTAATTGGGTCGTTTGTTTTCTTACTGTTGAGTTTTGGGAGTTCTTTATATGTTCTGGACACAAGTGCTTAATCAGATATATGCTTTCTAAGATTTTCTCCCAGTCTGTGGCTTGTCTTTTCATTCTCTTAGTAGTGTCTTTTGAAGAACAGAAGTTTTAAAATTTCATTTGCCCATCTATTCTTTTATGGATTGTGCTTTTGATGTCATATCTAAGAAATCTTTGCCTAGCCCAATGTCACAAAGATTTTTTTCTCCTGTTTTCTTCCAGAAGTTTTATTGTTCTAGGTACATTTAGTTTTTGGATCAATTTTGAGTTAAAATTTGTATGAGATATTTTGTGAGGTATAGAGAGCTAAGTTCATTTTATGCATATGGTTATCCAGTTGTCCATCACTATGCATTCCCTTTGATACTTTGTCAAAACTCAGTTGTCCTCTTATGTCTGGGTTTATTCCTGTTCCATTTATCTATTTGCCTATCTTTAACCAATACCATGCTGTTTTGATTACTGTAACCTTATAACAATTATTGAAATCAAGTAGTTATCCCTCCAACTTTTTCTTTTTTTTCAGAATTGTTTTGGCTATTCTTGGTCCTTTGCATTTCCGTATGAATTTTAGAATCAGCTTATCAATTTCTACAAGAAAGCTTGCTGGGATTTTGATTGGGGTTGCATTGAAACTATAGACCAAGTTAGGGAGAACAGACATCAAAACAGCCGTATGTCTTTCAATCCATGAGCAAGATATACCTCTATTTATTTAGGTCTTCCTTAATTTCTCTCAGCATTATTTTGTATTTGCCAGTGTACAGGCCTTTCAGATCTTTTATTAGGCTTAATTCTCAGTATTTAATATTTTTATGCTGTTGCAAATGGTACTATTTGAACATTTCAATTTCCAATTGTTTTGATAGTATATAGAAAAATGATTTTTTTCTTTTGTTTGGTTTTTAAAATTTGTATTTTATTGTGATAAGAACACTTAACATGAGACCTACCCTCTTAACAAATTTTTAAGTGTGTAATATAGCACTGTTAACTATAGACACAATGTTGTAAAGATCTCTAGAACTTATTCGTCTTGCATAATTAAAATTTTATGCCCATTGATTAGCTGCTCCCCATTTTCCTCCTTCTCCCA
This sequence comes from Equus quagga, assembly GCF_021613505.1. Classification (NCBI taxonomy): domain Eukaryota; kingdom Metazoa; phylum Chordata; class Mammalia; order Perissodactyla; family Equidae; genus Equus; species Equus quagga. The sequence goes on along the minus strand of NC_060271.1, from coordinate 8,138,055 downwards.
ACCCCTGGCAACCACCATTCTACTCTTTGCCTCTATGAGTTTGACTATTTTAGATACCTCATGTAAGTGGAATCACTCAGTGTTTGTCCTAATGTGACTAGCTTATTTCACCTAGCATGATGTCCTCCAGGTTCATCCATGTTGTCATATATTGCAGGATTTCCTTATTTTTTAAAGCTGAATAATATTCCATTGTGTATACATACCACATTTTCTTTATCCATTCATCCATTGATGGACATTTAGGTTTTTTCCACCTCTTAGCTATTGTGAATAGTGCTGTAATGAACATTGGAGTGCTAATATCTCTTCTAGATCTTGTTTTCAATTCTTCTGAACAAATATTCATACATGGAATTGCTGGATTATATGGTAGTTCTAATTTTAATTTTTTGAGGAATCATCATAGTGTTTTTCATAGCAGATACACCTTTTTGCATTCCCAGCAACAGCGTGCAAGAGTTTCAATTTCTCCATATCCTCGCCAACTCTTAATTGTCTTTTGTTTTTGGAAAATAGCCATCCTAACAGGTATAAGGGGATATCTCATTGTAGTTTTGATTTGCATTTCCCTAATGGTTAGTGATGTTGAACATCGTTTCATATGCCTCTTTGCCATTTGTATGTCTTCTTTGGAGAAAGGTCTATTCAAGTCTTTAGTGCATTTTTCAATTGGGTTATTAAGTTTTATTGCTATTGGGTTGTACCTTTTATATTTTGGAAGTTAACTCCTATGGTTTTGCAGATATTTTTTCCCATTCTGTCTGTTGTCTTTTCACTCTGTTGACTGTTTCCTTTGCTGTGCGGAAAGTTTTAGTTTGATATAATCTCACTTGTCTATTTTTGCTTGTGTTGCCTGTGCTTTTGGTGTCAAATTCATGAAATAATTGCCAAGACTAATGTCATGTAACTTTTTTCTTGTTTTCTTCTAGGAGTGTTACAGTTTCAGAAGACAACTGATCTTTGCACACTGATCTTGTTAAACTCGCTTAATTGTTCTACCAGTTTATAAAATTCCATGGGATTTTCTACATGGATGATCATGTTCTGTATGTGTCTTAGTCTATTCGAGCTGCTATAACAAAATATCACAAACTGAGGGGCTGATAAACCACAGAAATTTGTTTCTCATAGTTCTGGAGGCTGGAAGTCTGAGATCAGGGTGCCTGCGTGGTCAAGTTTTGTGGCTGGTGAGGGACCTCTTTTGCTTCTTGCTGTGTCCTCACATGGTGGAAGGGGCTAGGGAGCTCTGAGGATCTTTTTCATAAGAGCACTAATCCCGTTCATGAGAGCTCCACTCTCATGACTTAAGCACCTCCCGAAGGCCCCACCTCCTAACACCATCACACTGGGCACTAGGATTTCAACATATGAATTTGGGGGCACAAAACTGTTCAGATCATAACAGGAGAATACAAACGCTTATTTTTAGTCTATATGCCTTTTATTTCTTTTTTATGCCTGGTCACACTGGCTAGAACTTTCAGTGCAGCATTGAATAGAAGTTGTGAGAGTGGGCATTCCTGTATTGTTCCTGATTTTAGGAGGAAAGCATTCAGTTTTTCACCATTAAGTCTGACTTTTTTTTTTTTTTTTTGTAAATGACCTTCGTAAGGTTGAGGAAGCTGATAACCAGGATACAGCTTCCCTTCTATCCTAGTTTGCTGAGAGTTTTTTTAAAATCAGGAATGGATATTGGATCTTGTCAAATTTTTTCAAGTTTATTGACATAGATCCATATTGATCATATGGATTTTCTTTTCTAACTTGTTAATATGGTGAATTGCATTGATTGGTTTTTTAATGCTAAACCAACCTTGTATTCTGGGGATAAACCCTATTTGGTCGTGATGTATTATCCTTTCAATATAATGTTGGATTTAATTTGCTAAAATATTGTTTGGAATTTTTGCATCTATGTTGATGGTTGATAACATAGATGCATTTTGCATCTGTGTTCAATCTGTAATTTCTTCTCTCTGTCTCTCTTTTTTGATCTGGTTTTGGTATCAGCCTCATAGGATGAATTGAAAAGTATTCTCTTGTCTTCAAACTTTTGGAAGCATTGTGTGGAAATGGTATTTTTTCCTTAAATGTTTGGTAGAATTTACCAGTGAAGCCAATTGAACATGGAATTTTCTTTGTAGGAAGAATTTTAACTGCAATATCAATTTTTAAAATAGATATGGGTCTCTTTATGTTACCTCTTTCTTCTCTAGTGTGCTTTGGAAATATATGTCTTTTAAGGAATTTTTCCATTTCATCTAAGTTGTTAAATTTATTAGCATAAAGTTGTTTCATAATATTTCCTTATTATTCTTTTAATATCTGTAGAATCTGTAATAATATCACCTCTCTCATTTCTGATATTGGTAATTTGTGCTTCTTTTCTTTTTATTGATCAGTCTAGCTAGAAGTTTATCAATCTGATAGATCTCAAAGAGCCAGCTTTTGGTTTCATTGATTTTCTCTAGTTTTTCTGTTTTCTGTTTCACTGGTTTTTAACATTTTTTTTCATCGGTTTACTTTGGGCTTAATTTTCTCTACTTATTCTTGTTTTTGAGGTTATTCACACATTTTTTTCTAATATTGCAGTCGTTTGGTATAGATTTTCCCCTAAGTACTGCTTTAGTGGCATCCCACAAATCCTGATAGGTTGTGTTTTCACCATATTTGGGTTGAATGTTTTATGGATGTCAATTAGATCCATGATGACACATGGCTTCCAAAGTTCCCTAGGGATCATCTCCATCCCAGTCAGCCTAAAGGGAGAAAGAACATGGAGAAAGGTGCTTGGGAGGTTTTTTTTGTGACATCACTTCTACTCAAATTCCATTGGTTAGAACTCAGTCATATGGCTTCACCTAATGGTATGGGAAACTGGGACATGTAGTCTAGCTTTTTGCCTGGGAAGAAGAGGAAAATGTAATTGGACAAACAGCCAGAAATCTCTTTCTATTCTGGGAAGAGCGTGTATAAGATAAGAAATACTTGAATCATGGGTATACAGAAGAAATTGTAAAGCTATTGGGGACTGCTATTTTCTTTGGGGGAAATGTTGTAACTGCTGATTCACTTTAATGGGTACTCGTTCATTTAGATTTTCTATTACTTCTTGAGTCACGTTTTGTAAGTCACTTTTTAGGTATATATAATTTAAGTTTTAAAATATATTAGCATAAATTTGTTGAAAGTATTTTCTTACTTTAATTTCTGCTGTAACTACAATTATGTTTTTCTTCATTTTTAATATTGTTTACTTAATGCCTTTGATTTTTTTTCACTTGGTTAATCTTACTAGAGATTTATCAGTCTTACTAGTATTTGTCAAAAAATCTTAATTTTTATTTTCATTAATTTCTGTTCTTTATTTACCTCCTTCCTCCACATTATTTGGGTTTATTTTGCTGATCATTTTTCAACTAGTAATTTGGATGCTAAGCTCATTATTTTTCAGCTTTCTTTTCTAATATATGCATTTCGGGCCATACATTTCCCTTGAGTTTGGCTCCAGCTTTGTTGCTGCAAGTATTTATACATAGTGCATTCATTACTGGTTAGTTGTGTGTATCTGCAGATTTCCACTGATTTCTTCTTTAAGGCAAGACTTATTTACAGTGTGATTTTAAATTTCCCCAAGTATATAAGGTTTTCCCAGGGTATATGTTAGGTTATTAATTTCAAAATTAATTGCATAATTATCAGAGAATGTGGGATGTATAATGAGGATTCTATAAAACTTGTTGAGTCTTGCTTTATGGCCTGATATATGCATGTTAAATTTGAGATGTCTTCTCATTTATTATGTCATGGATTCCTTGCAACATTATTTATTCCTTACTCTCATTCTGTTAGATAGATAGTATGACTCCCATTTCTCAACTAAGAACATTACAATTCAACCAACATAATAAGCAACTTTCCCAATTTCACAGATCTAGTTAGTCTTTTATCCAAGCAGAGCAGGTACCAAGTATAAAAAATCAGTATGGTCAGCTTTTTATATTGGCTGCATATGAGCCCTCCTTATATTTCATTACAGAGTTTTAAACCTTCAGAGCAAGGATTTTTTCTTGTTTAAATGGCTTTTTATCTCTCACTTGGTACTTCCAACAATATCTCACACGTATTTGGTGTTCAATAGATATTTGTTGAATTGGAGTAAACCTGAGACTGAAATCTAGCATAATCCTAAAAGAGTATAATAAACAGGTAATTTGTGAATGAATGTTCAAAAAATAAAATAGGACTTGTAGTTCTGGAAGCACTGCAAAAAATAATCTGAAACACTCCTGGTAGAAATACCTAGTAATTCTGGTTAAAGATACAGATATATATGTTACCTATATATTTTATCTATCCGTATCTATACCTATATATCTACCGTACATATAGATCTATATATATAGATCTAGCTAGATATGTTAAAGGATATATATATAAAGATATATCCTTTGTATAGATATATAGCCTACCTCTCTATATAATATATAGACATGTATAGATATATATCTATAGCTATATCTATATAGATATATACATATAAAGGATATATCTATATCTATATATAAATATATAGATATGTTGAAGGATAGGTGGACTGAGGAAGAGGGACCTACAAAGGCAATAAGGGTATAAACAGAGAAATGGGAGGAAAACCAAGTGAATTTAGGTTATAGATGCCATGGCAAGATAGAGAGAACGGTCAATAGTGATCTTTCAATTTAGTGTTAATGATGTTATTAATGACCTTGGAAATAAAAGTTGTGAAGAAGTAGACATTCTCATTTTAAGAGTTTTGGCTGCAAATGGTAAGAAAAGGATCAATTGTAAGCTAGACAGTGCTATGGGTAGAGAAAGACTTTTGTTTGTTTTCAAATGGAAGAGTCATTACCTGGTTTAAGACTTAATCTCTGGCTGGCTATCTCTCAGTCATTCTGTAAGATTCGACTCAGGTGTTCTCTCTAGGAAGCTGTTCCTGCAGTTGCTCAAACTGCCTCTGTTGTCTTAGCATTGTCAACAGGTTATTATCATAACACTTAGAATATTTTGATGAACATATCTGTTTAAATGTCTTGTCCCCTCCAGATTGTGAACTCAATGATCATGTGTTACCTATCTTTGAATCATTAATTCTTGGAAAGCGTTTGGCAATAAAAAGTCTCAGACAATGTTTAAATAAACTATGGAGCCTTTTTTTTTAACTTCCCTCTACCTTTCTATAGATCTTCCTATATCTGTATTTTGTATTTATTTCTTTCATTATAACACCTATAATAATTTTTATTGCATTTATTCTTTTTTACACATATGACCTACCTACTAACCAACATACTTATTCGTTTTTGTAATACTAGTGTCTAGCACAGTGCCTATCATTCATTCATTGAATAATCCATCATTTCTTGAGTAACCAATCATTATTCTAAACTCTGAAAATACCACAGTGAAAAAGACATCTAGTAGAGGAAGACAGATAATAGACAGTAAACTAATAAGTAAAGAAGATTATTTATGATAGTAATTATTAAAGACAAAGAAACAGGGTGAAATGATAGAGTAACTGTTGAAAGTGAGGATTTGTTACTTAAGATATGATACTTAAGGGCAGAGTTAAGAAAGTAAAAATACTACCTTTGTATATAATATTTCTTTATAATATATATTGACTAAACCTTCAAAGTGAGAGGGGATCTCAGTGATCACAGAGTCAAGCCTTTTCATTTCACAGACTGATTCAGAGAGAAAGTGTGACTTGTTGAAGGTATTAGCAAAACTGTAATTTGTCTTTATCTTGGTAAGTGGTTTGGAAACTTTCAGATTCTTTATACCTCATTGGAATTCCCCTGAGATGTAAATGACCCATTTAAATCAGGGACTGAAATGGTGAACTAACCACACCTATTTTCTTCCCCTAACAGAGAATTTAAAAAAAGTATAGAGAGGAGGGCAGAATCTTAAGGAGGAGAAAGCTAACTGGGTTATAATTTGTGATAACAACAGGGAAGGTGCTACAAGAGACTTACAGCATCCAAGTAAAGGAGTCAGGAATTATATATGAAGCTTCAAAATGTTTTTTCCTGATTTTTCTAAGATGCTATGGTAGAAAATTTGAATATATAGAAAGGTCTGGAATGGAAATTATAAATATAAGCCTTTACCCCAGGAATAGCTAATGTTTATTATTTTCCTTATACAAATATATTTCTCTCCTTTTCTTTTCTTTTTACAAAGTTGAGGTCATGTTGTTTTTATATTTTTAAAATATTTTTTTAAATATTTAAGGGAAAACCAGAAAAGTGAAAACAGAAAAGCAAAGAATAACAAACACTCATGGAATCTCTCACTAAGTAAATATTTTTTAGTCATATAAGCCTCAGATCCTTAACTTTTTAAAGAAATAAAGCATTATAATACAGTCTAAGTTTATTTTCCATTCATAGTCCCATTCTCTTTGTTTTCTCCCCAGACACAACTAATATAATGAATTTGGTGTATTTTACTATTACGTTAACATTTTTAAAAATAGTATTATTTCGTGTTTTATTTTAATGTGCACAAATGGAATCAATACATAATTGGAATAATTGAATATAAATGTATGGAAATTGCTTTTTTCACTGAACATTATATTGTTCGGTTCTATTTATGCTGATACATATAGGTCTAGTTTATTAAAAAGTCGTAAGTGTCAGGCTTGATGAATTTTCACTGAACACACCTGTGTAACCAGCACCCAGTTCAAGAAACAGAACATTACCAGCCATCCCTGAACTCCCCCTCATGTCTGTGTTTGAACTTTGTCTGCCTTCTTTTGCCCAACATTATTTATGAAACTTACTTATTTTGTTGTGCATAGTTGTAGTCTATTCTTTCCCATTGTTATAGAATATTTCGTCTTCTTAAATCAATTCAAACTTTTTAATTCATTAAACTATTCATGGACATTTGAGCAGGTTCCAATTTGTGGCTCTCTCAAATAGCGATGCTGTAACATTCTAGGACATATTTGTGTGAACATATGCATGCACTTCAGTTTAGTATATGTCTAAGAATTACTAGGTCATAGGGTATGCATATTTTCAGGTTTAATAGTGCCAGTTTTCCAAAGTATTGTACAAAATTATATTCCCACCAGCAGTGAATGAGAATTCAGTTTACTCTGCCTTCTTGGCAACACTTGATGTTTTCTGTCTTTTTTATTTTAGGCATCATATAGAGTCGTTGTATTTTCTCATTGTGGTTTAATTTGCATTTCCCTGATAATTAAAGAAGTTTTCATATGTTTATCAGCCATTTGGATATTCTCTTTTATGATAAATATTTAGCATTCATACTTAAATATTTTTTCTAACAAAATCTAAAGATATGCAGTGTCTCTATTCTTCACCCAATCTAGGTAAGGAAGTACTTTAGCAGTTTTTAATTTACCACTGCTCCCTCACTTACCAGTTGTATGCCTTTAAGCAAGTTACTTAACCTTATTTTGCCTCATCTGTAAAGTGGGGAAATAACAGTACTTAACTAATAGAGTTGTTGTGAGAATTAAACGAGTTAATATACATAAAGCACTTTGAACAGTGCCTGGCATATAGTACTTGCTATATAAATGTTAGATATTATTATTATTGTTGTTATTGGTGAAAGAATAGACAACAAATAACAAGGGGACAGATTAGAGAGCCCAGAAATAGATTGACATAAAAATAGCTCATTGATTTTTCACAAGGGTGCAAAGGCAACTCAAAGGATAGTCTTTTCAACAAGTTGTGTTGGAACCACTGGATATACATATATGCAAAAAAAAAAAAAGAACTTGACCCATACCTCACACTTTATGCAAAAATCAATTCAAAATGAATCATAAATTGAAACCTAAAACTATAAATCTTCATAGGAAAACATAGGAGAAAGTCTTTGTGACCCGCATTAGGTAAAGAGTTCTGGGATAAGACCCATAGCACAATCCACAAAAGAAAAAAAGTTGATAAATTGGACATTACCAAAATTAAAAAGTTTTGTTCTGTGAAAGACACTGTTAAGAGAATGAAAAGACAAGCCATAGACTGGGAGAAAATATTTCCAAATCACATATCTGACCAAGGACTTACATCTAGAATGCATAAAGAATTCTGAAAAATCAGCAAAGATTTGAACAAATACTCCACTGAAGAAGATATACGGATGGCAAATAAGCACATGGAAAGATGTTCAGCATCATTATTCACTAAGGAAATGCAAAATAAAACCACAATGAGATACCACTGCACATCTATTAAGATGGCTGAAATAAACCTGACATACCAAGTGGTGGTGATGATACAGAGCACCTGGAGCTCTTGTGTATTGCTGGTGGGAAAGCAAGACAGTACAGCCACTTTGGAAAGCAGTTTGGCAGTTTCTTGTAAATTAAAACATAGGCTTGCTACATGACCTTACTGAAATAAAAACTTATGTTCAAACAAACACCTGTATTCAAGTATATAGTAGCCTTATTTCTAACAACCCCAAATTGGAAACAACCAAAGGTCTCTTAGAAGCTGGGGAATAAACCAATTGTGGTACATCTATAAAATGGAATGTTGCTCAGCAATAAAAAGAAACAAACTATTGGTACATGCAACAACATGGATGAATCTCGAATGCATTAAGCTAAGTGAAAAAAGCCAAACTCAAAAGGCCATATGCTGTATGGTTCCACTTATATGAAATTCTGGGAAAGGCAAAAGTATAAGGATGGAGAATAGGGGTGGAAAATAATCAGTGGTTGCCGGCAGTTACTGTTTGACTGCCAAGAGGGAGTATGAGAAAATTTTGGGGGGTGATGGAAGTGTTCTGTAACTTGATTGTGATGGTGATTAAACACTCTTCGTATTTGTCAAATCTTATAGAACTGCACACATACACACATACAAAAGTGAATTTTACTGTATGTGAATTTAAATTTCTTTAAAGTAAAACCTCCTTAGTTTGTATCTCTGAATATTGTTTCTCTGCTACTTCTCTATTCTCGCTTTTGGAACCCCTATTAGTTTTATATTCTCTATTCTCGCTTTTGGAACCCCTATTAGTTTTATATTATATGTTCTCAATTTTTCCCATCTCATCATTTCATTATCATATGTTTTTATTTCTTTATGTAATTGAGTGAATTTCTCAGTATTATCTTTCATTTCATTAATTCTTCCTGCCTCTAGGTCTCAGTGCCTAGCATGCCTGTGGTTTTAGCCCTGACTTATTTCTCTGTGTTGCTTTTCTCCTTTTGTCCATAGAGATCTTTATTTTATATTTGAGTATACCTATGTCTTTTTAACTTTTTTTAAAACTTGGGTTTTATCTACTTTGCTTTTATTATTTATCACTATCTGATATTTCCTTATGCCACCATCCCAGTGATTCTCAACTGGGGCAATTTTGCCCCCCAGAATACATTTGGTAATGCCTGGAGGCATCTTTGGTACAATACACAGGACAGTCCCCCTCAACAAATTATCTGGTGCAAAAGATCAATAGTATTGAGATTGAGAAACCCTGCACTAAGTAATTAAAGAATACTGCATTTTTTCTATATATCATCACAACTTATTTAATTGACTTCCTAATGTGGGGCATTTAGAGGTGTATTTTTTTTTTTTTTGCATTATAGGTATCGCTTTGATAAATAGCCTTGTATAATTTTTTTGGTACTATTAATTAATCCCAAATGTAGGCATTTCTGAACCCAAAGAAAACTAAGTTTTGAGAGGCACCATCTTGGAAGCTGCTAATTACTTAGGGAACAGCACAAGTATGGAAACAACTTTATCATGTCATATCCTCAGCAGAACTTTTATGTTCACACATTTAGATCTTCTATTAGTTTTATCCTTTTAAACTGTTTTTTTCCAAATTATATACTCCTAAGTTGTGTTAAGGCCCTTCGAGTTCTCTACAGCTTTCTGTGAAAGCTTTCCACAGTTTGCCTGATGCTTAGGGAGCAGATTTCAGAATCTACCTGACTCTAATTACCTCATACTTTCTTTATTCTAATTTTCTGTAATACATACAAATATTAAGATGATTGGTAGCAGGGATAAGATAATAGAAAAAAACAGAGGACTAGCTTCAATTTGCTGCCTAACCTTAGTTCAGTTACTTCTCTTATCTGGGCCTTAAGTTTATTATCTGTAAAAAGGAGGAGTTATACCATATAATTCCTATAATATTTTCCAATTATAAATGTATGATATGCTACTATTTTATATTGCTTTTATTTAGCTTTTGGCTATGATCTTTTACTGTTCCTGTGATAAAGTAGAGATAAAATGTTTAAACGTTTCCAAGATCTTAAAAAAACTTCCCATTTTTGTTCTTTATTACCCTCATCTACCTCCTTGTAGTGATTGATAATAGAAACCTTAAAATGAGAAGTGTTTTATGTTGGAGGACTGCAAAGACCAGTACTGTAAAAATAACATAAAAGTTCACAGCTAGATTGGGAAGGGAGAAAACTAGATAAGAAAAAAAGAGGTGGCAGCTGTGTAAAACAAAACCTGGGTCTCAAATCCTGGCAGGGTCAGAGAAATGCACCCCAGGCCCTAATCAGCATGAGGCCCTGTGCAATTCTCAAACTCAGGGTCTTGAAATTTATTAGAATTGCACAGGACCAGAATTCAGGCCTCCCAACCTCCTAGTTAATGTCTTAACACTATACTATGTAATATCATTTGAAATATTATGTCATTTAATTTTACCTAGAGAATGAAGAAACATGCATGAAATAATCTTTTCTAATTTATTTGTATAGGTGTTTTTAACCACTTAACCTATTTTCTGGCTGCTGGTGCTGTTACTTTGGGAATTGGTTTCTTTGCTTTGGCATCAGCTTTGTGGTTCCTGATTTGCAAACGAAGGTAAGGTTTATTAGAATATTTAACTTTTTTTGTTTTAAAAATTCAAAGGTTTTCTTCAAGTGATATTAAACTTAAATAACCATAATCGTGTTGATTCTGTAAGTTGGAGTATGGTTGCAGACCCTTTGACTGGGGAGGGAAAGCTTAACAAGTTTAAAATAGCCTAAAAAGAGAAGTCCTAGAAGTATAATAGTTCAACTAATATAAGAGCAATTTTCATGCATGAAAATTTTAAGGAATAATGAGATCTATTTTATTGTCTAGAAGACATGGGTTTGAATTACAAAGCTAGAAATTTTTGACTACTAATTTAGAGGTTAAAAACATTGCTGAGAAGGAAAGACTCCATTAGGAGATATTTAATTGCTGACAGAATACTCTGGTATGGTGTAAATGTGGTCTTTTGCCAGAGACAGAAAAAAAACATCCTTGCCACCTCAGTTTCTTTCAACCCTAAAATTTGGTATTTTTAATTATTTAATAAGTTCAGTATTTGCTTTGTCTGATGTTTAAAAAAAGTGTAAATTGTAACAGGATCTTCCCATACACTCTTCCAGTGTTCCCTATCTGGGACATGAGTACATACTACCTATCTGCTTGTACAAATCAGAAACTAGAAATTACTCACTTATTCATTCTTTCAACAAATATTTATTGAGTACCTGCCATTGTTCTAGGTACTAAGGATAACAGGAAACTGTGAACAAGTCAGACAAGTTTCCTGTTTTGTACACTTTCAGTGCCACTGGGAGGAGACAGATAATGAACAAATAAAGTGGTCAGGGGGTGTCTCTTCAAGGAGGCAGTATTTAATCTGAGATCTGAGTTAAAAGAAGGAATCAGATGAGTGAAAACCTTACGGAAGAGCTTTCTAAGCTGAAGGGATAGCAAGTACAGAAACCCCAAATGGGAATGATCTTGGTATTGTTCAGTAAACAGAAAGAAGGTCAGTGTGAATAGACTGTAGTGAAAGAGGGAAATAGTGATGAGATTAAAGAGGGAGATAGGGGCCAGATCACATAGGAATTTATAGGCTAGAACATGGAGTTGGGATTTTGTTATTTGTGCCATTAGAAGGTTTTAAGCAGGGGAATGACATCATCATCATCGTCATCATCATAGCTAATACGGAGGGCTTACTGCATACTAGGCACTGTTCTAAGTGCTTTATGTGTTATCCCATTTGGACTTCGGAACAGCCGCATGAGGTAGCAGTAATATTATCCCCATTTTAAAGATTCTATAATGTCACTTTTAGATGATTTACATTTTTACAACACTTTTTAAAATTTGAGACATAATTTACATATAATAAAGTATGTAGATTTTAAATGTATGATGATGAATTTCAACAAATATATTCCCATGTAGCCATAACCCCAGTGAAGACACAGAACTTTTCCATCACCCTGTAAAGTTCCCTCATGCTCCTGTCCAGGCAACGCTCTCCACCTCCCACCCAGAGGCAATTATTATTCCGATTTTTATCACCACAGATTAATTTTGCCTATTCTTGAGCTTCATATAAATGGAATTATATGGACTTTTTATGTATGCTTTTTTCACTTATAATATTTTTGAGATTCATTTATGCTGTTCCATTTATCTGTAGTTCATTGTTGTTATTGATGAGTAGTATTCTATTGTATGATTATATCTCAGTTTGTTTATCCATTCTTCTATTATGGACATTTGGGTCATTTCCAGTTTTTAGCTCCTAGGAATAAGTCTGCTGTGAACATTCTTGTATAAATCTTTTTGTACATGTGCTTTCACTTCTCTTGGGTAAACACCTAGGAGTGGAATTGCTGGATTATATCATCAACTTTATAAGAAACTGCTGAACAGTTTCCAAAGTGAGTGTACACTCCCACCAGCAGTGTATGAGAGTCATGATTCATGTTTTTAAAAGAATTTTTTGCTTCTCTGTGAAGTCTGAATGTTAATGGAGCAAGAGTGAAAGCAGAGAGACAATTTAAGAGACTATTGCATAGTCCAGGTCAGAGAGGACAGTGTCTTGGACTAATATGGAAGTAGAGGAGATGAAAAGAAGGGCTTGGATTTGAGATATGTTTTGCAGGTAAAGTTAGCAGGGCTAGTTGTTGGCTTGGATGAGGAAAGGAAAGATAAGTGAGATGGCAGAATTAATGTTAACACCTATGTTAATGCTAACGCCTTTTGTTAAAACATGAGCAACTGAGTAGTTGATCATGCCATTTACTGATGGGGAGATAATTAAAGAGGGGAGCAAGTTGACAGAGTGGTGATAAACTAGGAGTTGTATTTTGGTTGTAAGTTTGAAAGCCTGTTAGATATCCAAGTGGAAATGTCGAATAGACAGTTGGATATGCATGTATGAACTTCAGGAGAGAAGTCAGGGCTGAAGGTTTAGGTTATCAATGTATAGAGGGTATCTAAAGTCATAGAACTGGATGACATTAACCAGGGAACGATTGTTGAAAGAGAAGGGAAGAGCCCAGGTCTGTGCCCTTCAGCTCAGAAGTCTAGCAAAAGAGTAGGAAGAATCAACAACACCTGAGAAGGAAAAGTGTAAAGGTGTAGCATCAAGGAAGTCAAAATTAGAAAATGTTTCAAGAGGGTGGTGATGATCAGTTATGTTGAAGGTGCTTAAGAAGTTGAGAAAGATAAGGATAAAGAAATAATTTTTAGATTTGGGAACATAGAAGTTACTGGTGACCTTGAAACCTTTTGGGAGAATGAAAGGTTCAGAAGCTTACCTTTGAGTAAAACACAAGAGGTGAGAAAATTGAGACAAGTATAGACATCTCTTTCAAGAAGTCTGTTTTTGTGAAGCAGAGTTGAGAAATGGGGCAGCAGCCGGGGAAGAATGTCAGGTCAAGGAAGGGTTTCTTTTTTCCTCTCTTTCTTTCTAAAGATAGAAGACATGCTTGATATCTCCCTTTCTCTTTCCCAACCCCACTGAATTTGAACCATCACCAAGTTCTATTTATTTTACCTTATAAATCACTCGAATCATCCATTTCTCTCCATTACCACTGCCATCACCTTATCCAAGTTATCATTATCCTCCACACAGACCACTCCAGCAGAACTTATAACTGACCCTCTACCTTCACTATGGTCCCCATTTAATCTCCTCTCCACACCTCCCACACGTTTTCCAAACGCAAATCCGATCAAGTCACTCCACCCATCCACCATCCCGACTATATTATAAAGGACTTTCCATTGCTTTTAGGAAAAAGGCAAAACAACATGACTTTTAAGGCCCTATGTTGTCTGCCTACGTGTACTCTCCAATTTCCTCTCCCACTTTCCCCCTTGCTTCTGCTACACTGCCCTAACCTGGCCACTAGGTCTTTGTTCTTGATATTCTATCTGACTAGAATATTCTTACTCCTTCATCTCCCCTCCTCCACCACACTCCACCTAATAACTACTACTATTTCTTCAGATGTCCAATTCAATCATTCTTCCTCAGAATAGCATTCCCTGACCTCTTTAACTAGGTTAATATATATACATTTGTTTTATACTCACACAGTACCAGGCAGCTTTCCTTGATAACACTTTCCATGGTTGTAATTTTTCATTTTCTTGTGATTATTTTATTAATGTCTGTCTTCTTTACTAGTATTTGCACTCCATGAGAGCAATGATAGTTACATAAGGATAGTGACTGTGCTTTTTCTCCCCTGCAACTATATACAACTCCCAGCATAATGCCTGGCACATAGTAAATACTCAATAAATATTTGTTAAGCAAATTGAATTCACTGAATGAATGAGTCCTAACTGTTAATACCTCATTAAGTAACATAACATGATCTCTTGAATAAATTTGGAAATTTTATAGTACCTTTGAAAGAAGAAATGGCAACCAGCGTTATTTTTTAAATCGTTAAGTTTAGAATGACTGTTAGAGGATACCTTCCCTTTTATTTAACTATCTATCTTTGGTCAGCTGGGGTTTTACTTGCTGCTTCGTTATTTTTAACCCTCTTTCAAAATTGTTTGTGGTCACATGGATGAAGATCACAGGTTCTCTTCCCTTGTAACTCGTTAGTTCAATTCAGTTTCCCTCCATTTACTTTAGCCAGAGATATTATTAAATGTAAAATTGACCAATGAGTTTCATTTCATTTAATTTCCTTTGCTATTAAAGCCAAATTTATGAAAAGACTGATTTATATTAAAAGTTGATTGATTATCTCACAACCAGAAAAAAGGATATCAAAAACGTGTGTGGTCAGTCTTCAAACTGGAAATACTAACCCTGCATGAAAGTAGCTTAATTTACATTCTATAAATAAAATAGGTGTAATGAAATCAATAACATACGAGAAGGGAATATATGAATTGACTTGTGCTTTTAAAAATAAATATGTAGTAGTATGTTTATGCTTATTTTTAAACTTTTATAACTATTGGGAACAGAATAATTTTCATTGGTTTATAATATAATTCCTGTTTAATAATATTGTCTGTAAAATATGTTTCAGAGAAATATTTCAAAATTCCCAATTTAAAGCAACTGATGAGAGATGCAGGCAACGACCGTCAAAGGCGAAGAGTAAATGTCAGTCTCAGTGTGTTTTCATTTCTCGAAATTTTCATACTGGAAGATTCCAATCCCAGGTAGAGTGTAATAATTTATAGCAATATTTTCAAGTAATTTCTTCTGACACCATGTCCTTAGGATTGTTATCTTTAAATTTGAAAGACAAGGTATCCACTGTTATTTATCAATTTGAGGGATAATAACATGGAGCTAAATTTAAACTACCCAAAGAGCTTATATTATAGAAAACTGAAAAACTAAATGAAAATATCTCCTTCTTTCTACAGTTGCTTCTCTATATCTCTAGCCTGAGAACCTACATTCTCCATATTGGAATTGTTATAGGGATTAAAATGAACGTCACAAGAAAAACAAAGCCAAATTGCCAGGCCTATCAGAGGAAAGAGATTTGGAGATAAGAGGATACTCAGATAATCAAATAACCTATCCTAATTTGAAGGATGCAGTAGTGGTATCTCATGGTAGATTTTTCTTAATAGACTATTTATTCAAGCAGTTTTAGGTTCACAGCAAAACTGAGTCGAAAATACAGAGTTCTCATATACCTCTTACCCCCACATGTGTGCAGCCTCTCCCACTATCAACTTCCTGCACCAGAGTGGTACATTTGTTACTGTTGATGAACCTACATTGACACACCATCACCCAAAGTCCATAGTTTACATTGGGATTCACTCTTGGTGTCATACATTCTACTGGTTTGGCAAATAGAGAGAAAGAAAGAGAACAGAGAGAGGGGAGGGTGAAATAGAGAGAGAGATAGAAAGAAAGAGAGAGAAAGAGAGAGAGATGTATCTACCATTTTAGTATCATACAGAATAGTTTCACTACCCTAAAAATCTTGTTCTCTGCCTGTTCATCCCTCTCTCCCCCACCCCCAACCTCTGGCAACTAATGATTGTTTTATTGTTTCCATAGTTCTGCGTTTTCTAGAATGTCATATATTTGGAATCATGCAGTATGTAGCTTTTTCACAATTGGCTTCTTTCACCTAGTAGTATGCATTTTAAATTCTCCCTATATTTTCAAGGCTTGATTGCGCTCTTCTTTTTAGCACTGAATACTGTTTCATTGTATATCTCAATGTATTTATCCATTCACTTACTGAAGGACATCTTGGTTGCTTCCAAGTTTGGGCATTTATGAAGAAAGCTGCTACAAACATCCACATGCAGGTGTTTGTGTGGACGTATGTTTTCAGTTCATTTGGGTAAATACCAAACAGCATGATCACTGGATCAAATAGTGAGAGGTGTTTGGTTTTGTAAGAAACTGCCAAACTGTTCGCCCAGGTGCCTGTACCATTTTGCGTTCCCACCAGCCGTGAGTGAGAGCTCCTGTTGCTCCACATCCTCACCAGCATTTGGTGTTGCCAGTGTTTTGGTTTTCATCAATATGTTAGGTGTGTAGTGGTATTATGTTGTTTTAATTTACATTTCCCTAATGACATACGATGTTGAACATCTTTTCATGTGTTTACTTGCCATCTGTATTATCTTCTTTGGTGAGGTGTCTGTCTGTATCTTGTGTGCATTTTTTAATTTGGGTTGTTTGTTTTCTTATTGTTGAGTTTTAAGAGTTCTTTGTATATATTTAATAACAGTCTTTTATCACGTATGTCTTTTGCAAACATTTTCACTCAGCTTGTCTTCTCATTCTCTTGATATCTCACTACAGTTTTAATTTGTATTTTCCTGCTAAAAAATGAGATCATTGTCTTTTCTAAAGTTCATCAGCCATTATGGTTTTCTCTTATGTAAAATATTTGTTCAAAGCTTTTACCTCTCTTTCTATTAGTGTGTCTTTTTATTATAAAACTTTAAAAGAGTTGTTGGTTCTGAATACCTAATCCTTTGTCAGTTATGTTAATTTTGATATCTTCATCCATTTTGTGGAATTTCTTTTCGCTATTTCTATGATGTGTTCTGATGAACAAAAAATTCTTTAATTTTTAATGACCCACCAGTAATGTGTAAGAGGACCACGTTTTCCATCTCCTCACCATCGTTTGGTGTGATCAGCATTTTTTATTTTATCCATTCTAAAATATGTGTAGTGATTTTAATTTGCATTTCTTTAATGGATAGTGATGTTGAATAGCTTTTTTATATTTTTATTTGCCATCCATATATCTTCTTTGGTGAAGTGTCCAAGTATTTTGTGCATTTTCTACTTGGATTATTTTCTTACTGTTGAATTTAGAGAGTTCTTTGTATATTCTGGATATGAGTCTTTTTTTGTCAGATATATCATTTACAAGTATTTTCTCTCATTTGGTGACGTATTTTCATTCTCTTAACCGAGAATTTTGCAAAGCATAAGTTTTTAATTTCAATAAATTCCAATTTATCTATTTTTTCATTTTGGATTGTGCTTTTAGCATCTTGTCCAAGAACTCTTAGCATAAATCTAGGTCATAAGGATTCACTTCTATGTCCTCTTCTAAAAGTTTTACAGTTTTAGGATTGTTTTGTTTTATATATAACAGCTTTATTGAGAGTTAGTTCACACAGCATACAATTTGTCTATTTGAAGTGTATAATTCAGTGGTTTTTAGATGTTCACGGAATTGTATAACCATCTTCACAATCAATTTAGAACATTTTTATCACCTCAAAAAGAAATACCATATCCTTAGCAATCACCACCCCTCCATATTCCCCCAACCCTCCTAGGCCTAGACAACCACTGATCTATAGATTTGCCTATTCCAGAAATTTCTTATAAATAGAAGCATACAATATATGGTCTTTTGTATCTGGCTTCTTTCATTTACCCTAATGTTTTCAAGGTTCACCCATGTTTTTGCATATATCAGTATTCGTTCTTTTTCATGGCTGAATAATATCCCATTGAATGGATTGATCACATTTTGTGTATCCATTTATCTATTGGAGGATATTTGGGTTGTTTCCACGTTTTGATTTTTATGAATAATGCTGCTATGAACATTTGTGTACAAGTTTTTGTGTGGACATATGTTTTCATTTCTCTTGGGTATATACCTAGGAATGGAAATGCTGGGTCATATGGTAACTCTATGTTTGACTTTTGAAGAACTGCCAGACTATTTTCCAAAGTGCCTACACCATCTTATATCCCTACAGGCAGTGTATGAAGGTTCCAATTTTTCACACTTTTGTTAACACTTGTTATCTTTCTTTTTTCTTGTATTTACCCTAGTGGACATCAAGTGGTATCTCATTGTGATTTTGATTGGCATTTCAAAGACTAATGATGTTGAGAATCATTTCATGTGCTTATTGGATATTTATATATCTTCTTTGGAGAAAGGTCTATACAGAGCCTTTGTCCATTTGGTTTTAAGACTTCTTTATATATTCCAGACACAAGTCCCATATCACACATATGATGTGTAAAAATTTTCTCCCCTCTCATAGGTTGTCTTCTCACTTTCTTATAGTGGTGTCTGAAGAACCAAAGTTTTTAATTTTCATGAGTTCAATTTATCCATTTTTTTCTTTTGTTGCTTGTGCTTTTGGTGTCATATCTAAAACTATTCCCTAATCTAAGATTGTAAAGATTTATGCCTATGTTTTCTTCTAAGAGTTTTAGCTTTTGTATTTAAGTGTTTGATCCATTTTGAGCTAGTTTTTGTACACCGTGTGAGGTATTGGCCCAACTTCATTCATTTGCGTGTAGATATCTAGTTGTCCCAATACCATTTGTTGAAAAGATTATTCTTTTCCCGTTGAATTGTCTTGGCACTCTTGTCGAAAATCAATTGACTGTAAATGTGAGTATTTATTTCTGGAATCTCAGTTCGATTCCATTGATCTGTATATCTATCCTTATACCAGTACCACTCTGTCTTAATTACTGTGGCTTTGTAGTAAATTTTATCAGAAAGTGTTCCAACTTTGTTCTTCTTTTTCAAGATTGTTTTGCCTATTATAGTTTTACATTTTATATTTCTATCTTTCATCTATTTTTAGTTAATTTTTGTGTAGGGTGTGAAGTTTAGATCCCAGTTGATTTTTTGGGCTGCTAATGTCTAATTGTTCCAGCACTACTGACTGAAAAGGCAATCCTTCTTCCATTGGATTACTTTTGAAATTTTTAAAAATTATTCTTTTATTGAGATCATAATAGTTTATAACATTGTAAAATTTCAGTTGTACTTTATCATTAGTCAGTCAACACATATGTGTGCCCATTACCTCCTATGGCCCCCCACCCACCCTCTGGTAAATACTAATCTGTTCTCTTTGTCCACGTGTTAGTTCATCTTCCACATATGAGTATAATCATGCGGTGTTTGTCTTTCTCTTTCTGGCTTATTTTGCTTAACATAATACCCTCAAGGTCCATCCATGTTGCAAATGGGATGATTTTGTCTTTTTTTATGGCTGAGCAGTATTCCATTGTATATATATACCACATCTTCTTTACCCATTCATCAGTCAATGGGCACTTGGGTTGCTTGCAAGTCTTGGCTATTGTGAATAATGCTGCAATGGACATAGGGGTGCATAAGTCTCTTTGAATTGTTGATTTCAAGTTCTTTGGGTAAGTACCCAGTAGTGGGATAGCTGGGTCATATGGTATTTCTATTTTGAATTTTTTGAGAAATCTCCACACTGTTTTCCATAGTGGCTGCACCAGTTTGCATTCCTACCAGCAGTGGATGAGGGTTCCCTTTTCTCAACAACTTCTACAACATTTGTTATTTTTTGTCTTGGTCATTATAACCATTCTAATGGGTGTAAGATGATATCTCATTGTAGTTTTGATTTGCATTTCCCTAATGATTAGTGACGTTGAACATCTTTTCATGTACCTGTTGGCTATCTGTACATCTTCTTTGGAAAAATGTCTGTTCATATCCTCTGCTCATTTTTTGATTAAGTTGTTTGGGGTTTTTTTTTTGTTGAGTTGTGTGAGTTCTTTATATATTATGGAGATTAACCCATTGTCAGATATATGATTTGCAAATATTTTCTCCCAGTTGGTGTGTTGTCTTTTTGTTTTGTTCCTGGTTTCCTTTGCCTTGCAGAGCTCTTTAGTCTGATGAAGTCATATTTGTTAATTTTTTTCTTTTGTTTCCCTTGCCCAAGTAGAGATGGTATTCGAATAGATGTTTCTAAGGCTGACGTCAAAGAGCATACTGCCTATATGTTCTTCTAGGAGCTTTACAGTTTCATCTCTTACCTTCAAGTCTTTGATCCATTTTGAGTTAATTTTTGTGTATGGAAAAATATAATTGTCTACTTTCATTCTTTTTCTATACAGGAAGTCAACAAGGAAATAGTGGAACTAATTGAAAAACTAGACCAGATGGAGTTAATAGATATATCTAGAACACTCCATCCCAAATCAGCAGAATACACATTCTCCTCAAGTGCACATAGAACATTCTCAAAGATAGACCATATGTTGGGGAACAAGGCAAGCCTCAACATGTTTAAGATGACTGAAATCATATTTAGTAATTTTTTGAAGAGACACAGCACCATTTATTGAAGAGACTTTCCTTTCGCCATGGTATGTTGTTGGCTCCTTTGTCGAAGATTAGCTGTCCGTAGATGTGTGGTTTTATTTCTGGGCTTTCACTTCTGTTCCATTGATCTGTGCACCTGTTTTTGTACCAGTACCATGCTGTTTTGATTACCATAGCTTTGTAGTATATTTTGAAGTGTGGGATTCTGATGCCTTCAGCTTTGTTCTTTTTTCTCAATATTGCTTTAGCTATTTGGGGTCTTTTGTTGCCCCATATGAATTTTAGCATTCTTTATTTCTATTTCCGTGAAGAATATCATTGGGATTCTGATTGGGATTGCATTTAATCTGTAGATTTCTTTAGGTAGTATGAACATTTTACCTATGTTTATTCTTCTAATCCATGTGCATAGAATATCATTCCATTTCTTTGTGTAATCATCGATTTCTTTCAATAACGTTTTATAGTTTTCATTGTATAGGTCTTTCACCTCTTTGGTTAAATTTATTCCTAGATATTTTATTCTTTTTGCTGCAGTTGTAAATGGGATTGTATTCTTGAGTTCTCTTTCTGTTATTTCATTATTAGTGTAAGCAATGCAACTGATTTTTGTAAGTTGATTTTGTACCCTGCATCTTTGCTATAGCTGTTGATTATTTCTAATAGTTTTCCAATGAATTCTTTAGGGTTTTCTATATATAAGAATATGTCATCTGCAAACAGTGAGTGTTTCAGTTCTTCACTACCTATTTGGATTCCTTTTATTTCTTTTTCTTGCCTAATTGCTCTGACCAAAACCTCCAGTACTTTGTTGAATAAGAATGGGGAGAGTGGGCACCCTTGTCTTGTTCCTGTTCTCAGAGGGATGACTTTCAGTTTTTGCCCATTGAGTATGATGTTGGCTGTGGGTTTGTCATGCATGGCCTTATTATGTTGAGATACTTTCTTTCTGTACCCATTTTACTGAGAGTTTTTATCATAAATGGAGGTTGGATCTTGTCAAATGCTTTCTCTGCATCTATTGAGACGATCATGTGGGTTTTGTTCCTCATTTTGTTACCATGGTGTATCACATTGATTGACGTGTGGATGTTGAACCATCCCTGTGTCCCTGGTATAAATCCCACTTGATCATGGTGTATGATCTTTTTAATGTGTTGCTATATTCGATTTGCCATTATTTTGTTGAGGATTTTTGCATCTATGTTCATCAGTGATATTGGCCTCTAACTTTCCTTCTTTGTGTTTTCCTTGTCTGGCTTTGGGATCAGGGTGATGTTGGCCTTGTAGAACGTGTTAGAAAGCATTCCATCTTCCTCAATTTTCTGGAATAGTTTGAGAAGGACAGGTATTAACTTTTTCTTTGCAAGTTTGGTAGAATTCTCCAGAGAAGCTGTCTGGTCCTGGACTTTTATTTTTGGGGAGGTTTTTGACTGCTGTTTTAATCTCTTTACTTGTGATTGGTCTATTCAGATTCTCTATTCCTTCTTCATTCAGTTTTGGGAGTTTGTAAGAGTCTAGGAATTTATCTCTTTCTTCTAGATTGTCCAATTTGTTGGCATATAGTTTTTCATAGTATTCTCTTATAATCCTTTGTATTTCTGTGGTATCTGTTGTAATTTCTCCTCTTTCATTTCTAATTTTATTTATTTGAGTCTTCTCTCTTTTTTTCTTAGTGAATCTGGCTAAGGGTTTGTCAATTTTGTTTATCTTCTCGAAGAACCAGCTCTGTTTCATTGATCCTTTCTACTGCTCTTTGGTTTCTATTTCATTTATTTCTGCTCTAATTTTTATAATTTCCCTCCTTCTACTGACTTTGGGCTTTGTTTGTTCTTCTTTTTCTAGTTTTGTTAGGTGTTGCTTAAGATTACTTATTTAGATTTTTCTTGTTTATTCAAGTGGGCCTGTATTGCTATGAATTTCCCTCTTAGGACCACTTTTGCTGCAACCCGTGTGAGTTGGTATGGTGTATTTTCATTTTCATTTGTCTCCAAATAGTTTTTGATTTCTTCTTTAATTTCTACATTGATCCATTGGTTGTTCAGTAGCACGTTGTTTAGTCTCCACATCTTTCTCACTTTCCCAGCTTTTTGCTTGTAGTTTAATTATGATTGGAAAAGCATTATGGTCAGAAAAGGTGCTTGATATGATTTCAATCATCTTAAATATGTTGAGGCTTGCCTTGCTTCCCAACATATGGTCTATCTTTGAGAATATTCTATGTGCACTTGAGGAGAATGTGTATTCTGCTGATTTGGGATGGAGTGTTCTAGATATATCCATTAACTCCATCTGGTCTAGTTTTTCAATTAGTTCCACTATTTCCTTGTTGACTTCCTGTATAGATGATCTATCCCTTGACTTAAGTGGGGTATTGAGGTCCCCTACTATTATTGAGTTGCTGTTAATTTCTCCTTTTAGGTCTGTTAATAGATGCTTTATGTACTTTGTGGCTCCTGTGTTAGGTGCATATATATTTATAATTGTTATGTCCTCCTGGTGGAGCGTCCCTTTGATCATTATATACTGCCCTCTTTGTCTCTCATTGCCTTTTTTATCTTGAAGTATGCTTTGTCTGATATAAGTATGGCAACATCTGCTTTCTTTTGTTTGCCATTAGCTGGAGTATCATCTTCCATCCCTTCACTCTGAGTCTGTGTTTGTATTTAGAGCTGAGATGTGTTTCCTGGAGGCAGCACATTGTGGGGTCTTGTTTTTTAATCTATCCAGCCACTTCATGTCTTTTGATTGGAGAATTCAATCCATTTACACTTAGAGTGATTATTGATATATGAGGGCTTAAGACTGCTATTGTATCACTAGTTTTCTGGTTATTCTGTATTTCCCTTGTTTCTCATCATGTGTATTTCCAACTGCCAGTTCAGTTTGATGTTTCTCTATGATGGTTTTCTCAGTTTTCTCTTTGTTTATCATTTGTCTGTTTGTTCTGATTTTTTGTTTAGTGGTTACCGTGAAGTTTGTATAAAAGATCTTGTAGATGAGATAGTCCATTTTCTGATAGCCTCTTATTTCCTTAGTCTAAGCATGTTCCATCCCTTTCCTCTTACCCATCTAAGTTATTGTTGTCACAACTTATTCCATTTTGTGTTGTGAGTTTGTGATTAAAATAGTGATTATAGTTATTTTTCATGCTTTCTTTCCCTTTACCTTTAATGTTATAACTAAGTATTTGCTAACCTGTTCTGATAGAGAGCTGCAATTTTCTGATTTTTGTCTATCTATTTATCTCCTTGCTCAAGGCTTTGTAAATCCTTTCTTTTTTTTCAGGTGTGAGGGTCTTCTTGATCATTTCTTTGGGGGGGGGTCATGTGGTGATGAACTCCCTCAGCTTTTGTTTATCTGGGAAAGTTTTATTTCTCCATCATTTCTGAAGTATAGTTCCACTGGATAGAGTATTCTTTGCTGATAATTTTTGTCTTTAAGAAATTTGAATATATAATTCCACTCTCTCCTAGCCTGTAAGTTTTCTGCCAAGAAATTCACTGGAAGCCTGGTAGGAGTTCCTTTGTAGGTTATTTCCTTCTGCCTTGCTGCCCTTATTTTTTCCTTCTCATTGTTTTTTGCCAGTTTTACTACTATATGCCTTGGAGAAGGTATTTTTACATTGATGTAATTAGGAGTTCTATTAACTTCCTTTACATGTAATTCCAGCTCTTTCCCCAGGTTTGGGAAGTTCTAAGTTATTATTTCTTTGAACAAGCTCTCTGCTCCTTTCTCCCTCCCTTCTCCCTCTGGAATCCCTGTAATCCTTATGTCGCATTTCCTAACTGAGTAGGATATTTCTCAGAGAATTTCTTCATTTCTTTTTAGTCTTAGCTCTCTCTCCTCCATCTGAAATATTTCTATATTTCTGTCCTCTAAATTAATGATTTTGTCTACCATAATATCAGCTGTATTTTTTAAGGATTCTAGATTTTCCTTTATCTCATTCATTTTATATGTTTTAGAAATTTGTGTTTTTCAATGAATTCGTCTTTTTTACCTAAGTTGTTGAATTTATTGGCATAAAGTTTTTATAATATCCTCTTATTATCCTTCTAATATCTATAGAATCTTTACAGATGGCACTCTTTTTTTTTTCTTTGAGGAAGATTAGCCCTGAGCTAACATCTGCTGCCAATCCTCCTCTTTTTGCTGAGGAAGACTACCCTGAGCTAACATCCAAGCCCATCTTCCTCTACTTTATATGTGGGATGCCTGCCACAGCATGGTTTAACAGGAGTGCATAGGTCCATGCCTGGGATCTGAACTGGTGAACCCCAGGCTGCCAAAGCTGAACATGCTAACTTAACTGCTGTGCCACCAGGCCAGCCCCTAGAGATGTCACTCTTTTTATTCCTGATTATATTTCTCTTTTCCTAAATCAGTCTTCCTAGGAGTTTTCAATTTTATTATTCTTAGACCTTTCTTCTTGTATAATATAAACATTTAATATTCAAATTTCCTTCTAAGCACTGCTTTTGCCTCATCCTTCAAATTTTTGTTTTGCTTTTATCATTATTCCATTCAAAATATTTTAAAATTTCCTTTCTTCATCTTTCATGAATTGACATTTTTGAAGAATACACACCAGTTATGTTATAGATCATAGACTGTTCCTGGTTTTGGCTTTTCTTGTGATCAGATTCACCTTATCACATCTGAAGGCACACAGTGTTCATCTGCTCTTCATTAGTGATTTTAGTTGATCACTAATCAAGATGATGTCTATTTTTCCTCACTGTATTATTCCTATTTTTACCCTGGCAATTAATAAACAATTTGTGTGGTGACACTTTGAAACAATGTAAATATCCTTCTCTTCATCAAACTCTACTTACTAGCTATATAAATTTTTCTTGCATGAGCCAATCTTTACAAAACTGTAGCAAAATGATGATTTTTCAATTCCGCCACTCCTATCCATATTAGTCATTTGGCTTTCTGCTGTAAGGAAGGAGCTCCCTTCTTCCTTATTTTATTTATTTTTTTATCAGTATAAACTCATGGATTTCTCTTTTATTCAGCAGATTATAACCCATTACTCTCATTACTTTGATGCTCAAAGTTTCCCAAATTTTACCAGTGGGCACCCCTTCAAGATTATTTCTCTGTCTTTTTGATATGTCCCCATCAATTTTTGAGTCATTACTTACTTCTGATACTATAACATCATTTTTAATGGTTGAAAGAATATTCGATGTATTAATATCTATATATCATCATACATTTAACTATTTCTTTACTCTTAGAATTTTAAATTGCAGGTTTTAAAAATGCTAAACAATGTGTGATGAACATTCTGGTAAACTCAAAATTATGTACTTGATAATAAATTTCTAGAAGTGATTTGTCAAATTGCCCTCCAGAAAAATTCTACCTATTTATATGTAGCAATACATAAGAATACCTATTTTGTCATTCTCTTATTTGGGGTAGAATTTTAATCAATCTAGGGCCTTACTCTGTCATTCCCAGACCAGCAATATCAGCATTACTTGGGAGCCTGTTAGAAATGCAGAATCTTAGACCCCACCCCAAACTACTAAGTCAGAATCTGCATTTTAACAAGCTCCACAGGTAATACATAGGCACATTAAATTCTGAGAGACAGTGTTCTAATATAATTTATATGGGAGTCACAAATTGAATTGGTTCTAAATCCAGGCAATTCAGTCAGGAGCTTATACTTGCATTTATATTATTAAAAGGTGAAAGTGACAAAGAAATAAAGTTGGTTATAAAAAAAGTGCCTATGTGTTATCCGATATATATGAATATATCATATATGTATATATACCCTATATGTATGTATATCCTAAGTTAGCCTTTTGGGGGACAGGGCAATGCAGATCAGCACAGAATACTAACATTGTTCCCCCAGAACACAACACGAGACAATGTTATTATCTCTCCAGCCTCATCTTCATCTACTCCATCCCAACACCCTATGTACTAGCCCATTGTTTGTCTAGTGGTCTAAGGGAAACCTGAATCAGAATCACTTGCAGAGTGTGTTACAATGCGTACTCCCAACCCTCACTCTCAGAGACTCTGTTTTGGTTGGGTCTGATATTATGTCCAAGAATCAGCATTTTATCCAGCACACCAGGTGATTCTGATGCTCTGAAGTTTGAGAACTACTACACCACCCACTTCCTAGAACGCATCTGGAATGTATTGTTTAAACAAATGTTTTATTTGCTTCAAAAGAATAGTTGCATTTTTATAAAAGCCTTCAGCCAGAATTCACTTTTTATTGTTGATGGTTAATGAAATAAATAAGTCTAGGAATTCTGATTGCTTTTTTAGCCCTTTCTAGTTCTAACCAAGTGCCTCTAAGTGAGGATGGAGAGAAACAATCCTGTTGAACTCTATTTCACCCTTTCATTCCCTATCCTGGAGACTACCTTCTTGAATTAATTCACATTCTTTTCAGATGATACCTCAACAATTTTCTGTCAATATTGTTTGGTGAAATAGATTCATATCATAGAAAAAACCATGATTCCATCAAAATGTTATTATGATGTTAAAATATTACTATATGTCAAATATATTCTTAAAATTATATAAAAACTATTCAGTTTTTAAAATACAAATAACATTTTTTTATGTAGGAGGAGCAAAGAAGAAAAGAAACAGCACCCATAAAAGGTACTTTTTCTCAACAATTTATTAGAAGAAATTGTCATTAACTTATAGCAATTCACATCTTAAAGAATCAAGAGGCTATCCTAAATGTTATCTAAATTTTTTTAAAACCATGAAAATTCAAGGAAAATATTAATTTATTAGCGTATGAATGGGCATATATTCTTTAGAAAACAAAACTTTCAATGTCATATCTTAAATTGTGAAATTTTAATTCTTGTCCCTTATTTATACCCAAAGGTATCACAGTCCCTGCCATATAGTAATGCCAGAGGGTCAAAAGACATAAGTGTTTTGTAAGCCTTTAGATACTGTGTATTATGTCTTATATCTTGAAACTTTACCCTCCTACATAATTTTAGAAATGCTGAATATAAAATGTAATAAGATATTTAAAACAGCTTTAAAAATTAATGTTATACATTAATATCAAAAGTTAATATGTAAAATATTATAAAAGATATTTTAGGGCATTGTATAAAGGTGATATTTTCTAGTACTAACTGTGCAGCATAAATAATGGAAAAAGTATGAAACTTAGAGTAACAAAACTCTAGACTGAAGTGTATTTTGCATCTGATTTGCAATGAGTCGTTTCCTCAAGTCTCAGTTTTCTCTTTTGTGAAATGGTGTTAATAACTACCTTGAAGAATTATTGAGAGGATGAATGAGATACGGAAGTATACCAAACTGCTTTGTAAATTGTAGGGCACTATAGGAATGTTAGTTGTTACTTTTATTGGTGTAAAGCCAACCCATAGGCCCCTCCCACTGTGAACCAAACATTTTGTAATCTGCCTACTTAAGGAGGCAGGTATTTTTTAAATTTGTTTTTTAAATGAGGCACTATGTAGCTATAAATGGTTAAGAAACTATCCGCCTTTTCTAATTTTAAGGGACATTCCAGAACTGAGATTTCTAGCCTGTTTAGAATCTTCTCCTGTTAATATAGTTTGATTTTATTTAGAATAGGCTTTTCTGCTCTTGATTATCATGAAAATATTTCTAATTCCCAGTTACATATTTAGCATTGTACAGATGATGATAGCAACTCAGAATTTTCACTACAGCATCATCCTGTCCATCATAACCCTAAAAAGAGTCTGAATTTTAAAAAGAAACATTGTCCTTATAATTAAGATTTGTCTCATGAATATGTAATATTCATAGTAAATCTGGTTTTCTTTTACAGCAATTAAAGGTCACTCTAAAGATGGATTCTGCCTTACAATAAAAAAGGTCACTCGTGACCCCTCAGAGTCCAGCTTGACAACAAATCGCAGCAGTGTTACCTTAGGCTTATCAGCATTACCATCTGATTCTCACTACAGCCAAAGCATAGAAGCAGCTGATGACTGGTTTTCTGATGATTCTCTAGCAAGAAAGAGCTCGCCAATGCCTCTTCTCAGGGAACCTCTAATGGAAAAAGTATTTTCATACCTGTCAACCATTTCATTAGAAGACTGTCCTGAAAATGTACTGAATATGGCGCTTTATGATAATCAAAAAGATGACAGCATTAAGGAAGTATTTTCACGAGGAAATGCAGAGGTGGAAATACAAAACCTTCAACATAATATTGAATGACTTTTCTTTTGAAACTTTGTATACACTGAAATCATGTAAAGTTAAAACTGAATTACCAGCTTCCGAGTCTCTTAACATGTCCATGCTAATATTGCTTTTCCTGTTCTTTACCGTGGAGTGGTCCTACATGCCTTGCCGGTTCTTCTTTCTAGAAAGAAAATTACAGGAAGAACTAGAGTGATATGAACATTAAGCTTAACTCCTTGTATCTCATCAAAGGACATAATATATAATACAAGTGATTTCAACATACAGGAGAAATACTTTAAGAAATCTTCAGCACAAACATTTTTGAATAAAATATTCACAGCATTTCCTTATGCTTTTGACATTTTCAATTTTATTTCAATGTGGGTCAGGCTGGACAGAATACTTCCATCAGCTTTTCTGGGTTTTAAATACATAAATCACCTACCATTCAAATCTTGTTATGTCATGATTTGGGTAAGCAATATAATTTTGCTCCTCCAGGAGAACCTGGAACACTGCGATGAACCCAGAAAAGAATTTTTCTTTGCCCTCTTCTATGTCTGTTTTGCAGAATGGCCCCCCAACTCTTAGCCCTCTGTGATAAAAATGTGAGCAGCTGAGTTCATAGGTACCTGACTCAAGCTAGGTGAATCAGAGCTCCTCTCTAATCTGAGAGACCCTTGATCAAATTTCTGTTCATGGTTCTGAGGGATTTTTGACATTCACCATATAATTAATCCTGTTTTTCCCTTTCTCCTAAACACTCTCCATGTAATTAGTCCCTTTTTTCTTTCTCTTGGGAAAAACAATTAATTAACAAAGTATAATATTACCTTTTGTGCTTAAATTACTCATACCACGACCTGTACTTATCTTCCCAAGAAGTAAATCACGTCTATTACAATAAATGGAAAGAAACTTGTCTCAAATGAGATAGTAGCATTACCCAGGCCTATCATTTCTGTCCCAGAGGAAATATTAAAAAGGATTAGAACACCTCTCTCTCTTCAAGCACCTGGTCATTTCTACCGGTTGGCCTGTGAGAACATCTTATGGGTTGTGAGAACATCTCTCTATATCCACTCCTAAATCTAAATAAGCTACTTCAGCTCAAGGTCTGTAAGGAGCAGTAAAAAAAATTTTAATTGGTCTCTGTCTCTTGCTGTTTACCAACTTCTGTCTTACTGCCTATCCCAGAGAAGAAAGTCATCTCTAATTTTGGTCAGATCCTAAAACTTCCCTAGGAATTTGGGGTTGGAGATGGAGAGTCTAGCTTTGGTCTTACTAGTCTCTGGAAAAGAGGAAACATAAATTGGGGAGCTGTGGGGCTGTGGGATGCCATGTCCCACCTTGTGGTTTGGAAAGAAAAAACAGCAAATCTGCAATGAGAGAGCAGTGAAGCGTTTGCAAACTGAAAAGTAGAGATGAGAGATCGGAAAAATGTCATTCCTGACTTTCTAACAGGGCTCCATTCCCTTGCTCCAGCCCTGCATGAAGGCCACCCCTGGCTTGGTAAGGCACCTTTGTATCCTCGTTGTAAATTCCCCTTTATGCTTAAGTTAGCAAGGTTTGATTTCTATTACTGGCCACCATCCCTGAGGCCTGTTTGTAACTGTTGTTGGCTTTAGTACGGTACCTTTGTAATTTTAGAATGAATTATCCTTTTTGTATAAACTAGAAAGAGTTTCGTTTCAGTTACTACAACCAAAGCATCCTGACCCAATTCTTGTTATGAATGAGAAATAAAAGAGATCTGTGCTTACAAAGAAATTGTTATAATATAATGATATAATAAACTGAATTTATTTCTTCAAAACCTAACACATTTACTTGTTCATTAATATGTTACTCTATATCATTGGTGTATACATTGTTCTCTTTGAAAAGCCTAATGAGCAGTACATATGAAATTACACTAGTGTAAAATAACCTTACTTTTAAGAACTACGAAGGATCTCACCATCCATGCCAGCTGACAAGTTAGCCTGCAACAATTTCATGTCTCTTGGGTCAGTGAGAAAGAACAGTTTAGTATTCATAGCATTAGCAGTACCCAAAATATCGTGATTTTTGCATCATTTCATGAGCCCCAGTTCCAACAGGGTAGTGCAAAGAGGCCCAAATAATGCCTGCACGGTGGATTTCATAGCAGGAAAGGAAAGGAACTTGATTTTAGGGAGCCAAGTTTTTTATAATGGGCAGTAAGCACACTCTTTGCACCATAAGAAGGTGCATTGTATCTCTCAAGGCTGTTTTCTATATAAACATCCTTGAAAAGATAGTTTGGGAGTCTGTGTCTCTGCTCACAAGCATGCAGAAATACAAAAAAATCCATAATTAGCATTGCCATAGGGTATTAGTTACAGTTCTTTTGATCACAAATACCTGAAAACCAACTCAAATTAGCTTAGGAAGAAAATAATTTATTTTGTAAATAGAATCCAAATAATGGTTGAACAACTAAAGGCAGGAAGCACAAGGTTATAACTGGACCTCAGGAGCAGAAGGAATAGCCTCAAATTCTATCAAGATTTCTCTATTTGTACCAGTCAGGCTTCAATGAGGGAAAATGATAAAGGATTTATTATAGGAATACCTTACACAATTGTAGGGAAGTGAAGGTTCAGGAGAGAAGTTGGAGAGTCAGAGAAGAAGTTGCCAGTTAATCCAAGAAGCCACCTTGTCCAACTGCCACAATAAGACTGGGGTGGAAAGGCTTGTGGGAATGTCTACAGGAAGCTGTGCCTCTGGACAGCAACTGCCTTGACAGTGTGCTGCCAAGCATCTGGTGTGGCCCTGGGGCCACTGTTTGTCAACAGGGTCAGCAATTAGGAGGAAGAGCTGGACATTGGGAAGAAGAGCTGGACACATGGCAGAGGAGAGTGAGGACAATTTGGAACCTACTGTTCTCTCTGCAGTCTGTTACCACATCTAAGCATGATGACCTTCACACAGTAATGGTTTCTACTTAAATTATGCCTTCCAAATATTGCACAAATTCCTCTTTAGGTCGACTTTAACCTGGAATCGTACAGGAAAATGGATACTGGGAAACAGTTCTAGCTTAATGAGTCAAAGTACAAACCATCATTCATCATCAATTTGGCTTTCATTTACACTTTAACCATATTTAAAACTTCCAAATAAAAATGATAGCAATCATGTTCCCATCTTACATGATACATTATCCCTCCCATAATAAAAAATGCACCAACTCTTTCTCCAAAGGAGGATACAAAGTCCCACATGTCACTTTATCCATCTTTGAGTGATGTTCGTTTCTCTTCTATGATTCACAGCCTTCTATTGACTATTCTGTAACCCGAATAATGAAATATAAGGTTAGCCACTGTTAACATATGCTAGATAGCAGTGGAATGAAATAGGGAAAGAAAAGAAAAAGACTTGATATATATACTCATTTCAAAGTAAGAGTGAAATGCCCATAACTACTACCATCATTTCTATAACTTGTAACATGGTCACAACTGAGATAGAAAGAAAGAAAATTCACTACTGGATTACTGGGAGTAATACAAGAGTCACTAACATTTTTACCAATTCTTTCTCAGACTTGAAAATCCTTACTGTAAAACAACCAGCACCATATCTTTGTTGTTGAGTGTATACCTCACCCTGGAGGACATTACCTGGGCCATGCAAAGTATTGCTAGCCAGGGAGCACTAAAACTGGGTCTTCAAAAGGTCTCCCACTGAAAGGGGCAAAGATGTGGAGATTAAACAACATGCTACTGAAGAAAAAATGGATCATTGGAGAAATCAATTATTATCTGGAGACAAGTGAAAATGAAAACACACCATACCAACTCATTTGGGATGCAGCAAAAGCGGTTCTGAGAGGGAAATTCATTGCAATACAGGCTCACCTCAACAAACAACAAAAACCTCAAATAAGCAACCTCAAACTACACCTAAAAGAATTAGAAAAAGAAGGACAAACAAAGCCCAAAGTCAGTAGAAGGAGGGAAATTATAAAAATTAGAGCAGAAATAAATCAAAACAAAAAAGACAGTAGAAAGGATCAATGAAACAGAGCTGGTTCTTCAAGAAAATAAACAAAATTGACAAACCCTTAGCCAGGTTCACTAAGAAAAAAAGAGAGAAGACTCAAATAAATAAAATTTAGACGTGAAAAAGCAGAAATTACAATGGATACCACAGAAATACAAAAGGTGATAAGAGAATACTAGGAAAACTATATGATATGCCAACAAATTGGACAACCTAGAAGAAAGAGATAAATTCCTAGACTCTTACAAACTCCCAAAACTGAAGAAGGAATAGAGAATCTGAATAGACCAATCACAAGTAAAGAGATTAAAACAGCAGTCAAAAACCTCCCCAAAAATAAAAGTCCAGGACCAGACAGCTTCTCTGGAGAATTCTACCAAACTTGCAAAGAAAAAGTTAATACCTGTCCTTCTCAAACTATTCCAGAAAATTGAGGAAGATGGAATGCTTTCTAACACGTTCTACAAGGCCAACATCACCCTGATCCCAAAGCCAGACAAGGAAAACACAAAGAAGGAAAGTTAGATGCCAATATCACTGGAGAACATAGATGCAAAAATCCTCAACAAAATAATGGCAAATCGAATATAGCAACACATTAAAAAGATCATACACCATGATCAAGTGGGATTTATACCAGGGACACAGGGATGGTTCAACATCCACACGTCAATCAATGTGATACACCATGGTAACAAAATGAGGACCAAAACCCACATGATCGTCTCAATAGACACAGAGAAAGTATTTGACAAGATCCAACATCCATTTATGATAAAAACAATCAATAAAATGGGTATAGAAGGAAAGTACCTCAACATAATAAAGGCCATTTATGACAAACCCACAGCCAACATCACACACAGTGGGGAAAAACAGACAGCCATCTCTCTGAGAACAGGAACAAAACAAGGGTGCCCACTCTGACCACTCTTATTAAACACAGTACTAGAGGTTTTGGCTGGAGCAATTAGGCAAGAAAAAGAAATGAAAGGAATCTAAATAGGAAATGAAGTGAAACTCCTGCTGTTTGCAGACAACATGATTTTATACATAGAAAACCCTAAAAAAATCCATCAGAAAGCTACTAGAAATAATCAACAATTAGAACAAAGTTGTAGGGTACAAAATCAACTTACATAAATCAGTTGAATTTCCATATTCTAATAACAGACTAACAGAAAGAGAACTCAAGAAGACAATCTCATTTACAATCACAACAAAAAGAATAAAATATCTTGGAATAAATTTAATTAAGGAAGTGAAAGATGTATACAATTAAAACTACAAGACTTCCCTGAAAGAAACTGATGATGACATAGATAGAAAGACATTCCATGCACATGAATTGGAAGAATAAATGTAGTTAAATGGTCCATATTATCTAAAGCAATCTAGAAATTCAGTGCAATCCCAATGACTCTCTTCACAGAAACAGAACAAAGAATCCTAAAATTCATATGGGGCAACAAAAGACCCCAAATTGCTAAAGTAATCCTGAGAAAAAACAACAAAGCTGGAGGCATCACAATCCATGACTTCAAAATATACTACAAAGCCATCATAATCAAAACAGCATGGTACTGGTACAAAAACAGGCACACAGATCAATGGAACAGAATTGAAAGCCCAGAAATAAAAACCACACATCTACAGCTAATCTTCAGCAAAGGAGCTGAGAACATACGGTGGAGAAAGGAAAGTCTCTTCAACAAACAGTGTTAGGAAAACTGGACAGCCACATGTGAAAGAATGAAAGTAGGCCGTTCTCTTACGTCATTCACAAAAATCAACTCAAAATGCATCAAAGACTTGAAGATAAGACCTGAAACCATAAAACTTCTAGAAGAAAATATAGGACATACACTCTTTGGCACTGGTCTCAAAAGGATCTTTTTGGACACCATGTCTTCTAGGACAAGGGAAACAAAAGAAAAAATAAACAAATGAGGCTTCATCAGACTAAAGAGCTTCTATAAGGGAAGGGAAACCAGGATTGAAATGAAAAGACAACCCACCAAGTGGGAAAAAATATTTGCAAATCATATATCCAACAAAGGGTTAATCTTCATAATACATAAAGAACTCACACAAGTCAACAACAAAAAACCAAACAACCTGATCCAAAAATGGGCAGAGAATATGAACAGACATTTCTCCAGAGAAGATAATACAAATGGCCAATAGGCACATGAAAAGATGCTCATCATTGCTGATCATCAGGGAAATGCAAATCAAAAGTACAATGAGATATCATCTTACACCCATTAGAATGGCTATAATAACCAAGACAAAAAGTAAAAAATGTTGGAGAGGTTGTGGAGAAAAAGGAATCCTTATACAGTGCTGGTGGGCACGCAAACTGGTTCAGCCACTATGGAAAACAGTATGGAGATTTCTCAAAAAAACAAAAATAGAAATACCATATGACCCAGCTATCCCACTACTGGGCACCTATCCAAAGAACTTGAAATCAGCAACTCAATGAGACTTACGCAGCCCTATGTTCATTGAGCATTATTCACAATAGCCAAGACATGGAAGGAACCTAAGTGCCCATCAAATGATGACTGGATAAAGAAGATATGGTATGTATATACAATAGAATACTACTCAGCCATAAAGTGACAAAATCGTCCCATTCACAACAACATGGATGGAACTTGAGGGTATTATGTCAAGGGAAATAAGCCAGATAGAGAAAGACAAACACTGTATGATTCCAATCATATGTGGAAGATAAACAAACACATGGACAAAGAGAACAGATTAGTGGTTACTGGGGGAAGAGGGGTGGGGGTTAGGCACAAAGGATGAAGTGGCACACCTATAAGATGGCTGACAAATAATAATGTACAACTGAAATTTCACAATGTTATAAACTATCATAACCTCAATAAAAAAGTATAAATAAACAAAAATAATTTAGACTATCTCAAAAAAAAAAAAGGCCTCCCACCATCGCATCAGGCTCTCGCTTCAAGTAATGGGAAAAAATGGTAAGAAAAGTGAATTCCATGCGAATGAACCCACCGACACACCTCATTTGATGTGAAGTACAATTATTTCCCGGTCAGAAGGAATCCTTCCAGAATACCATGATGATGAATAAGGTACACCGAAGCCTTTGGACAGCAGTAATGGGAGAAGCATTTGCGGTCTGGAAAAGAAAATCCATACCCAAAGTAAGTGTATATTCCAGTGAGAATAAAGGTGATGTTTTTCTCAAGGTAGAAGTGGTCCAATATAATCAACCTGTCACCAGATGGCTGACTCATTCTCCCCAGGGAATGGAGAGCCAGTGTTGGTCTCTGCTATTGGCAAGTTGGACTTTCAGAAGTGGCTGTAGGCATAACAGCCTTAGTGAGTGGCAATCCATGTTGCTCAGCCCATGAGTAACCTTCATCCCTTCCACCAAGACCACTTTGTTTATGAGTCCACTGGGCAAGGAGAAAAGCGGCTGTTGAAAGAGGCTGACTGACATCCATGGAACAAATCATCTTGTCCACTTGATCATTAACATCTTCTTCTTATATTGCTCTTTGGGGAGCATTTACATGGGTCTCAAATTTATCTTCAAATTCTGTGGCCATTCAGAGAAATTTACCTACATATATCTTTCCTAGACTCTTGTCACTAATTTTCCAATCGTACTCCTTACAGTTCCCAACCACCCAGCCAAACCATTAGCCACTACCAATGAATCAGTGAAAACCTATATCTCTGAACATTTATCCTTCCAGGCTATACAACTGGGTCATTGCTCAAAGTTATGCCTACTGAGACTTACTTTCACCACTCCCCATTAGGGCCATATATGAGCAGGGCCATGGCATTCTAGCTATGAATTTTAAGATGATGCTGGCATATCATGCAGAACTATCTTTAAACTGGGCTCACATATTTTCTTCCTTAGTCAACTGGTGACAGGTAACTCCACTTGACGCCATAGATATGTGTTGAGAGAGAGAAGACCATCTAGCAGGAATAAGAGCCATTGTTGTATTAACCATTTCCTCAAGCAATTTCTTTGTGCCTTCAAAATCTGCTCAAATCCAATTGTATATGTCCTAATGCCATTTGTGATCGAGTGCAGATCTACATGCCTAACTTTATGTCTCAGTGAATCAGCACCCAGTTCACGGTGAGGAGCTCAACTCAAAGGTAACTTGGTGGCCATGGTCACATGTTAAGTCTCTACTACTCTAACAGCAAGCCAGAAAGTGTTTTCAAAAGAATAATAACTATTGGCAGGTGATAACATAGCTTTGTTTGGAATCCTATAGTCTTTCACTAACCTATAGTTGCCTACTAACGTCTCCATACTGAATCCCTATCTGCTACAGACACTTCAGTTAGGATGGGTCTGCTGGGCCACATGGCACAAGTGGCAGAACAACTAATTTGGCAGCCTGGACCTGTTGCAGAGTCTGCTATTCTTCTGGGCCACATTCAGAACTGGAACTCTTTCAGGCTACTCAGCAAATGGGTCAGAGCAGCTCAGCCAAATGAGGTATATGTTGCCTCCAATATCCAAAGGAGCTCACTAGGCATTGTGTCTCTTTCTTAGAGGCTGGAGAAGTGAGTTGCAGCAATTAGTCTTTCACCTTGGAAAAAATATCCAGACATGCTCCAGACCAATAGAAACCTAGTAATTTTTTAAAATTAATTAATTGATTTTTTAATTGCAGTAACATTGGATTATAACATCGTATAGCTTTCGGATGTACATCATAATATATTCCAAATTCTGTGTAGATTACATCATGTTCACCAGGCAAAAACAAATTATAGTCCATCCCCTCACATGTGAGCCTAATCACCCCTTTTGCTCTCCACCCCCCATGGTAACCACCAATCCATTCTCTCTTGCTATGTGTTTGATTGTCGTTGTTTTTATCTTCTACTTATGAGTGAGATCATATGGTATTTGACTTTTTCCCTCTGACTTATTTCACTCAGTATAATACCCTCAAGGTCCATTCATTTTGTCACAAAAGGCCGGATTTCATCATTTCTTATTGCTGAGTAGTATTCCATTGTGTATAAATACCACATCTTCTTTATCCATTCGTCCCTTGATGGGTACCTAGGTTGCTTCCAAATCTTGGCTATTGTGAATAATGCTGCAATGAACATAGGGGTGCAGGTTATCTTTATGCCTTTGCGTTATCAAGTTCTTTGGATAAATATGCAGCAGTGGAATAGCTGGATCATATGGTAGATCTATTCTTAATTTTCTGAGGAAACTGCATACTGCTTTCCATAGTGGCTGCACCAGTTTGCACTCCCACCAGCAGTGAACAAGGGTTCCCATCCCTCCACATCCTCTCCAACATTTGTTGTTTCCTGTCTTGTTAATTATAGCCATTCTGATAGGAGTGAGGTGATACCTCATTGTAGTTTTCATTTGCATTTCCCTGATAGCTAATGATGTTGAGCATCTTTTCATATGCCTGTTGGCCATCCGTGTATCTTCTTTGAAGAAATCTCTGTTCAGATCTTTTGCCCACTTTTTAATTGAGTTGTTAGTTTTTTTTGTTGTTGAGCTGTATGAGTCCTTTGTATATTTTGGATATTAACCCCTTGTCCGATATATGGTTTGCAAATATCTTCTCCCAATTGTTAAGTTGTCTTTTCGTTTTGTTGATGGTTTCCTTTGCTGTGCAGAAGCTTTTCAGTTTGATGTAGTCCCATTTGTTCATTTTTTCTTTTGTTTCCCTTGCCCGGTCAGACATGGTACTTGAAAAAATGCTGCTAAGACCGATGTCAAAGAGCGTACTGCCTATGTTTTCTTCCAGAAGTTTCAAGGTTTTGGGTCTTACATGAAGTCTTTAACCCATTTTGAGTTGATTTTTGTGCAAAAATAGTGTAAGGGAATGGTCTACTGTCATTCTTTTGCATGTGGCTGTCCAGTTTTCCCAACACCATTTATTGAAGAGACTCTCCTTTCTCCATGGTATGCTCTTGTTCCCTTGTCGAATGTTAGTTGTCCATAAATGTGTGGGTTTATTTCTGGGCTCTCGATTCTGTTCCATTGATCTGTGTGTCTGTTTTTGTGCCAGTACCATGCTGTTTTGGTTACTATGGCTTTGTAGCATATTTTGAAATCAGGGAGTGTGATACCTCCAGCATTGTTGTTTTTTCTCAGGAATCCTTTGGCTATTTGGGGTCTTTTGTTGTTTCATACAAATTTTAGGATTCTTTGTCTTATTTCTGTGAAAAATGGTATTGAAACTTTGATAGGGATTACATTGAATCTGTAGATTGCTAGAAACCTAGTAATTTTACAGAGGCAACAGGTCCTTGACTTTTGTGGAGTTTATTTCCACCTTCTGGCATGCATATATCTTACCAAATTATCTAGGGTAGTTACTGATTCTTACTCAGCAGGTCCAGCTAGCATGATATCACAAATATCCCGTGGTGTCTTTTAGTGTGGAATGAAGAAGATCAAGGCCCATTTGGACTAGATTATGACAGAAGGTTAGAAAGATAATATATGTCTGGGGTAGAACAGGGAAGACGTAGTGCTAACCTTTCCAGATGAAATAAAACTGAATCTGTGGTCCATATTAATAGGAATAAATTTAAAAAGCATTTGCTAGATGAATAGCTGGATAGCAGATACAAGGTAAAGTGTTGATTGGTTCCAGGAATGAAACAACACCTGGAACAGTAGCTGTAATTAGTGGGACTGCCTGATTAAGTAGGTTTGGAACAATCCACTTTCATTTTCTAAGCTCTATCTGCCTTCTGCACAGGTCAAATAGGCAAGTTGAAAGGAGATGTGGCAAGAATCACCACCTCTGCATCCTTCAACTGGCATTAATCTCTCCAGTCTCTCTATATGGTATTGCTTTTGGTTTACTATTTTGGTAGGGAGAAGCAGTTCTAGTATCTTCCACTTGATTTTTGCTAGCGTAATAGCCCTCATTCCATGGATTAGGTAACCAATGTGGAGAGTTTGCCATTTGCTAGGTGTATCTATTCCAATTATGCTTTCTAGAACTGGAGGAACAACTGTAGGTTGGGTTTGGATCCCACTGGGCCCTCTGAGATGGACCCAAACCAAAACTGCATTAATGACCTGACCTCTGTAAGCCCCCATTTTGACTAATGGACCACTGTGACATTTTAGGCCTTCAGGAATTAGTGTTAGTTCACAGCCAGTATCTAGCAATTCATTTTTAAAATCTGATTATTTCCCTTAGCCTAATTGCACTGTCACACTGGCAAATGGCTGCAAATATTTCAGGGGGAAGATTTACAGTGTAAATTTTTAGCAGAGCAGCAGAGTCCTTCTTTGAAGGCCATCTTTTATCCCAAGTGCTCTGGGTCTGAGAACTAGCTCAAATCTGCACAGTGGTTGAGGAGCCATAACACTATACAGTGTTGATTCAAGTTAGACCTATTTATCAGACCTAGAACTTTTCCTCTTATTCAAATCAAGCTGGTCTTTGTATATTAAATCTGTTTCCACTGTGATAAACAACACCTGAGGTGTCTGCTTGGCTCTTTCAGGTGTCCAGCTGTTGTTTTGCCCCTGGATACCTTAGATTTTCACCTGTGCATGTAAGAGTTCAAGAGTGAACCATGGCAGAGGAACTGAATAGATATTTTTCCAAAGAAGGCATACAAATGGCCAATGGCACATGAAAAGGTCATCAACATCACTAATGATCAGAGAAATACAAATCAAAACCACAATGAGATGTGACCTCACACCTGTTAGAATGGTTGTCATCAAAAATACAAGACATGACAAAGCTTTGGCAAGGATGTGGAGAAAAGGGAACTTTTGTGCACTGTTGGTGGAAATGAAAATTGGTGCAGTTACTATAGAAAACAATATGGAGATTCCTCAAAAAATTAAAAATAGAACTACCATTGATCCAGAAATTCTACTTCTGAACATATATCTGAAGGAAACTAAATCACCATCTCAAAGACATATCTGAACCCCCATGTTTATTGCAGCATCATTTACAATGCCAAGACATGGAAACAAACTAAGTGTCCATTGACAGATGAATGGATGAGGAAAATATGGTGTGTGTGTAACTATATTATATATATATGTATATATTGTATATATATGTACAATAGAATATTATTTGGTCATAAAAAGAAGGATATTTTGACATTTTTGGCAACAAGGATGGAGCTTGAGGACATTATGCTATATGAGATAAGTCAGACAGAGAAAAACAAACACTATATGGTCTCACTTATATGGGGAATCTAAGAAAATCAAACTCATAGAAACAGAGAACAGATTGGTGGTTGCCAGAGGTGAGAAGTGAGGGGTAGAGGAAGCACATGAAGGTGGTCAAAAGGTAGAAACTTCTGGTTAAAAGAGAAATAAGTTCCTGGATGTAATGTACATCATGGTGACTATAGTGAACAATACTGTACTGTATATTTGAATGTTGCTAAGAGAATAAATGTTTAAAGTTCTCTTCACCAAAAAAAAAGATTGTAACTATGTGTGGTGATGAATATTAACTAAACTTATTGTGGCAATCATTTTGTAATATATACATATATCAATTTATTTTGTTGTATACCTTAAACTAATACAACATTATATGTCAATTATATCTTGATAAACCTGGAAAATTTTTAAAATAAAAACATAAATTAAAAAAATATTGAGCCCTGGATTGGTGGGGCATTTATACGCAGATTTGGGGCTTTACATCAATTTTGGCAGTTACCCATGGATGAGGGTACCTTTGTGGGAATCCAGGAGTCCAGCATGGAAGTTCTAGCACACCAGTGAAACAAGAACAAAATCCAAGAATGGATACATTGAAGAGAGTAAGAGGAATAGTTTCACTTTGCACATGTCACTGCTTTCTCAAGGCATCAGGGCTTGGTGGTGCCAGGAAGACCCCCATAGTCCATGATTTTGACCACAGGGAAAACGAGAGTATATGAGTGAGCATCCACCTCCTCCAACTGTGTGAGATGCTGCCAAAAAGGTCCACTTCTTTCTTGCCTCACCCAGATTACTGAGGTGATCTGCAAGTCATTTGAAATTATCCATCCAACAGCAGCAGAATACATATTCTTCCCAAGCATACATGAAACATTCTCCAGGATAGATCATACATTAGCAAGTCTTTTTTTTTCCTTTAAGCTATAATTGGCATGTAACATTATATTTGTTTCAGCTGTATATCATAATGATTCAATATTTGTATACATGCAAAATGATCATCACAATAAGTCTAGTTAATATCTGTCACCATACATAATTACAGAATTTTCTTCCCTGTGATGAGGACTTTTAAGATCTTCTCTCTTAGCAACTTTCAAATAAGCAATACAGTATTAACTATAGTCACCATGCTGTACATCACATCCCCATGACTTATTTATTTTATGACTGGGAGACAAACAAGTCTTAATAAATTTTAAAAGATTGAAATCATACCAAGTTTCTTTTCCAACTACAATAGTATGAAACTAGAAATCAATAACAGAAAGAAAGCTGAAATATTCACACATATGTAGATATTAAACAACACACTCCTGAACAACCAATAGGTCAAAGAAGAAATCAAAAGAGAAATTTAAAATTTTTGAAAAAAATGAAAATGGAAATACAACATAGCAAAACTTATGAGATGCAGCAAAAGCAGTTCCAAGAGGGAAGTTTATAGTGATAAACGCCTACACTTAAAAAAAGAGAGAGAGCCAGCACTGATGGCCTAGTGATTAAAGTTTGGTGAGCTCTGCTTCAGCAGCCTGGGTTTGGTTCCCAGGCACGGCACCACACCACTTGTCTGTCAGTAGCCATGCTGTGGTGGTGGCTCACATAGAAGAACCAGAAGGACCTACAACTAGAACATACAACAATGTACTGGGGCTTAGAGGGAGAGGAAGATTGGCAACAGATGTTAGCTCAGGACAAATCTTTCCTAGAAAAAAAAGATCTTAAATAAACAACCTAAGTATACACCTCAAGGAGTTAGAAAAAGAAGAACTAATTAAGAGCAAAATTAGCAGAAGGAAGGAAATAACAAAGATCAGAGTAGAAATGAATATAGACCAGGAAAACAATAGAAAAGATCAATGAAACTAAATGCTGAGTTTTTTAAAAAAGATAAACAAAATTGACAAGCTTTTAGATTGACTAAGAAAAAAAGAGAGAAGATTCAAATAAATAAAATCAGAAATGAAGGAGGAGACATTACAACTGATACTGCAGAAATACAAAGGATCATAAGAGATCATTATGAACAATTATATGCCAACAAATTGGACAACCTAGCAGAAACAGAAATCCCCAGAAACATAACCTACCAAGACTGAATCATGAAGAAATAGAAAATACAAATAGATCTATAACTAGTAAGAAGATTGAATCAGTAATCAAAAATCTTCCAACAAAGAAAAGCCCAGAACTAGATGGCTTCACTGGTGAATTCTACCAAACATTTACAGAAAAATTAATGCCAATCTTTCTCAAACTCTTTCAAAAAATCTGAAGTAGAGGGAACACTTCCAAACTCAATTTACAAGGCCAGCATCCTCTGATACCAAAGCTAGACAAGGACACTATAAGAAAAGAAAATTGCAGACCAATAAACCCAATGAACATAGATTCAAAATCCTCAGCAAAATATTAGCCAATCAAATTCAACAATAAGTTAAAAAGATCATACACCATAATCAAGTGGGATTTATTCCAGGGATGCAAGGATGGTTCAATATCCACAAATCAGTCAATGTGATACACCAATTAACGAAATGAAGGATAAAAATCATATGATCATCTCAATAGATGCAGAAAAAGCATTTAACAAAATTCAACATCCATTCATGATAAAAGCTCTCAACAAAGTAGGTGTAGAGGGAGTGTACCTCAACATAACAAAGGCCATATACAACAACCCCACCGCTCACATTATACTCAATGGTGAAAAGCTGAGAGCTTCTCCTTGTATAACAAGACAAGGATTCCCACTCTTATCACTTTTATTCACCACAGTACAGAGCAATTAGCAAGAACAATTAGGCAAGAAAAAGAAATAAAAGGCATCCAAATCAGAAAGGAAGATGTGAAACTGTCTCTATTTGTAGATGACATGATATTGTATACAGGCATACCTCATTTTATTGTACTTCACCTTATTGCACTTTGCAAATATTGCATTTTTTACAAATTGAAGCTCTGTGGCAACCCTGCATCAAGTAAGTCTGTCAGTGATGAAGCCTCAGATGATGGTTAGCATTTTTAGCAATAAAGCATTTTTCAATTATGGTATGTACATTGTTATTTTAGACATAGTGCTCTTGCACACTTAGTAGATTACAGTATAGTGTAAACATAACTTTTATACACACACCAGGAAACCAAAAACTTTGTGCGACTTGCTTTATTGTGGTATTAACTTTATTTTGGCAGTCTGAAACTGAACCCAAAATATCTCTGAGGTACGCCTGTACAGAAAACCCTAAGACTCGATCATAAAACTGTTAGAACTAATAAACAGATTCAGTAAAGTTGCAGGATACAAAATCAACATAAAAAAATCAGTTGCATTTCGATACACCAACAATGAACAATCTGAAAGAGATATTAAGAAAGCAGTCCCATTTACAGAACCATTAAAAAAGTCAGAGACTTAGGAATAAATGTAATCAAGGAGATGAAAGGCCTGTACACTGAAAACTATAAGCCATTGGTGAAAAAAAATTGAACAAGACACAAATGGATT
This sequence comes from Equus quagga, assembly GCF_021613505.1. NCBI lineage: Eukaryota > Metazoa > Chordata > Mammalia > Perissodactyla > Equidae > Equus > Equus quagga. Next base: position 8,093,163 of record NC_060271.1, on the reverse strand, counting down.
GGAAGAATTAATATTGTTAAAAGTCCATGCTCCCCAGAGTGATCTACAGATTCAACGCAATCTCTATTAAAATTCTAATGGCATTTTTCGTAAGCACAGGAAAAGCCGTCCTAAGATTTTTATGGAACTACAAAAGACCCTGAATAGCCAAAGCAATCTTGAGAAAGAAGAACAAAGCTGGAGGCATCACAATTCCTGATGTCAAACTACACTACAAAGCCATAGCAATCAAAACACCACGATACTGGCATTAAAAACAGACACTTAGACCGGGGCCAGCCTGGTGGCGCAGCAGTTAAGTTCGCACGTTCAGCTTCTCAGGGGCCCGGGGTTTGCCGGTTCGGATCCCGGGTGCAGACACGGCACCGCTTGGCACGCCATGCTGTGGTAGGCGTCCCGCATATAAAGTAGAGGAAGATGAGCACGGATGTTAGCTCAAGGCCAGACTTCCTCAGCAAAAAGAGGAGGACTGGCAGTAGTTAGCTCAGGGCTAATCTTCCTCAAAACAAACAAACAAAAAAACAACAGACACTTAGACCAATGGAATGAAATAGGGATCCCATAAATAAATCCATGCATATACAACTGATCTTTGACAAGGGCGCAAAGGACACACAATGGGGAAAGGATAGTCTCTTCAATAAATAGTGTTGGGAAAATTGCATATTCACATGCAAAAAATGAAACTGGACCCCGATCTTACACCACTCATAAAAATTAACTCAAAATGGATTAAAGACTTAAATATAAGACCTGAAACTGTAAAATTTCTAGGAGAAAACATAGAGGAAAACTCCTTAATATTGGTCTTGGCAATGAGTTTTTGTATTTGACACTAAAAGCACAGGCAACAAAAGCAAAAACAAACAAGTGGGACTACATCAAACTAAAAAGCTTTTACACATCAAAGAAAACCATCAAAAAAATGAAAAAGTAACTTATGGAATGGGAGAAAATATTTGCAAACCATATATCTGAGAAGAGATTAATATCTAAAATATATAAGGAGTTCATATAACTCAATAGTAAAAAATAATAATCAGATTAAAAAATGAGCAAAGGACCTGAATAGGGATTTTCTCAAAGAAGACATACAAATGGCCAACAGGTACATGAAAAGATGCTCAACATCACAAATCATCGGGGAAATGCCAAATCAAAACCACAATGAGATGTCACCTCACACCTGTCAGAGTAGCTATTATCGAAAAGACAAAACATAACAAATATTGGCAAGGATATGGAGAAAAGAGAACTTTTCTCTTCTGTTGGTGGGAATGTAAATTATTATAGCCATTATGTAAAACAGCATGGAGGGTTCCTCACAAAACTGAAAATAGAACTACCATATGATCCAGCAATCCCACTTCTGGATATGCATCCAAAGGAAATGAAACCAGTATCTTGAAGAGATATCTGCACCCCGTGTTCACTGCAGCATTATTTACAGTAGTCGAGTTATGGAAACAACCTAAGTGCCCATTGATGGATGAATGGATAAAGAAAATATGGGATGTGTGGGTGTGTGTATACAAAATAGAATAAAAAAAGAAACCACAAAAAAGAAGGATATCCTGCCATGTGCGACATGAATGAAAGTGGAGGGCGCTATGCTAAGTGAAATAAGCCAGACAGAGAAAGATAAATACTATGTGGTATCACTTATATTTGGAATCTTAAAAAAGTCACATTTATAGAAACAGAAAGTAGAATGGCAGTTGCCAGGGGCTAGCGGGTGGAGGAAATGGGGAGATGTTGGTGAAAGCGTACAAACTTTCAGTTATAAGATGAATAAGCTCTGAGGATCTAACATACAGCTGGGTGACTATAGTTAGTAATGCTGTATTATATACTTGAAATTTGCTGAGAGAGTAGATCTTAAGTGTTCTCACCACACACACTCAAAAAAAGGGTAACTATGGAAGGTGATGGATGTGTTAATTAACTTGATTGTGGTAAATGTTTCACAACGTACATGTATATCAAATCATCATGTTTTGTACTTTAAATACATACAACTTTATTTTTCAGTTATACTTCAATAAAGCTGTAAAACAGCAACAACAATCAATTCTCCCCAAAATGTTGCATTAAATTCTATGGCTTTAGAAAACTGCCAAATGCTCTTGAGGACCATGACAATATCTTCATCAGCAGCCCAGAGGTTAAAAAGACAACAACAAAAACTGGAAAGCAATAAGACTTGTGTTCTTTGGGGAAAATATCTTATCTGGTTTGCTGGGTTTTGTATTTTATTTTATTTATTTATTTTTCCTGAGGAATATTGGCCCTGAGCTAACATCCGTGCCCATCTTCCTCTACTCTGTATGTGGGACGCTACCACAGCATGGCTTGATGAGCGGTGTGTATGTCTGGGCCCGGGATCCAAACCCACAATCTCCAGGCTGCCGAAGTGGAGCATGCGAACTTAACCACTGTGCCACTAGGCCAGCCTCTGTTTTGGTATTTTAAAATACAGAACAGTACCATGAAAAATACAGTAAAAAGTCATATGTGAACTCCTAGAATAAACAAACATTGATATTTTCTCAAAGAAAAAAAGATTTGTTAGGTTGCATCCAGATCAGCCTTAGTCTAGGCCTGCTTTAGCTCCACTCCTAAGGCATCCCTCTTCTGAGAACTCCATCCAAGGCCTGCATATACCATGTCCCACTCTGGCTTTGCACACACAATGCTCCCAGCCCTGGGTGAGCCATGGGAATTGTTTGGCCCACTGCTTTCTAACATTCTTTCCCCAGCCACAGGCAGTTTCCTCATAAGCATGCAGAGATCAATACTCAGCCAAAGACTCAGGGACCCCCTGCAGATCTCCAAGCTATCTCTTTGTGCCCTCCCCTCTCTGGCACTCTGCCTCACCACCTGTAGCTGCCTTCACCTCCCGAAACTCCAACATCTGTCTCCTCAACTCAACAAGACCACCAGACGCTGAAGTTCGCTTTCCTCCTCTGCAGCGTGGAAAATTCCTCCAGGGTGTAAGCTGGAGAAATCAAATAATTTATTTCCCATTTCTCAGGGTCTAGTCCTGCACTGCCAGTTACCCAACATTTGAAAACGTTGTTCCATCTGTTTTATCTGGTTTTCTAGTTAAGTGGAAAAGTAATCTAGTCACTGTTAGTTCCTCACGGCCAGAAGTGCAAGTCCGTCCTACCTCTGGTTTTATGTTCCTCAAATCTGTCTTCTTCCTTATAAAGCCAGAGTGATATTTTATGAATGCAAATATAATATTATCTCTTCTCACTTAAAACCTCTCCTGATGCTAATCCCTATCTTGAACTCTAGGTTCCAGTCATCCTAAGCGTTCCAGAAATTCAGCGGGCGGCCTCGTGCACCTGGGCCTCTTCTACTCCCCACTCCTTTATCCTTTAAAGGACAGCTGTCTGCGGTCAAAGAGTACAAACTTGCAGTTGTAAGGAGAAGAAATAAGAAGACTTAAAGTAGGGCAGGGTGATTACAGTCAATAGGACTGTGTTACACACTGGAAAGTGGCTAAGAGAGTACATCTTAAACAGTCTCGTCACAAAAAAGAAATGGTAATATGTGAGGTGACAGAGATATTAGCTAATGCCGTGGTGGCAAGGCAATATGTAAGCACATCAAATCACGTTGCACACCTTAAACTTGCAAAATGCGACATGTCAATTGTATGTCAATAAACTGGAAATAAAAAGGACAGCTCTCTGTATCCTTTATGGAGAATTCTATAACCACTCCCTGCATTCAGGCACAGTCAGTTCCCTCTTCCTTTGTACCTACGTTTTATCTAGCATTGAATTCAATTGTTGTTACTGTTAACTCTATTATTATGTATTCATCACCATGTGTGAAAATTATTTGTACATCTATCCCCCCTGCTAGGTTATGAGCTCCTTAGAAGTAGGTCTGGTCTCTTTTTAATGTTTCCATCCCCAGGACAGCGCAATGCATAGCACATAGTAAATGTGTAATAACCATTAAGAATTCAGAATTAGTCCACTTAGTTCTACCTCCAAAATATATCTCAAACTTATTCTCTTCCATCTCATCTGTTGTTACTCTAATCTGTCATCATTTTATCTTGCCTACATTGCTGCAAATCTTATAACTATTTTCCTGGTTTTTCCCTTGCCCTTGAACAATTCATTCTGTATACAACATCCACAGCAATATTTTGACACATAAATCAGATTACTTCAGTCCTCTTCCCAAAAACTTCCAGTGTCTTTTTATGGTACTAAAATAAATTCATAACTCCTTTCCATATTCCGTGCAGCTTCAGATGAGGCAACTCCTTCCTGCCTCATTGACTTCATGTCAAACCACCTCCCCGTAGCCCAGTACATTCCAGCCACCCTGGCCATTCTCTCTCTCAAACGTACCACACTTATTTCTGCTTTAGGCCTTTGTACCTGTTGTGCCCTCTGCTTATAATGATCTCCTGCTAGAGTTTTGCATGGCCAGCTGCTAAATATTGTTCTGATTTCATCTCAAATATCTGAGCTTTGTGCAGAGTAGGAAACCAGAAGAAAAGAAAAATGCTGTGATGTGGTGTTGGGTTGAAATTAGAGGTATCAGTATGTATGTATACGTATTGTATGTGTGTGTGCATTTATTTCCTTACACTAATACCTATAATATATATATAATATGTAATACTATATATTCATACTATATATGTTAATATTGATAACTCATCCCAGGAGCAATGAGTACAGTTAATGCCTAGATCTTGGTTTCTAAAAACTATTCCCCACTCAAAGGAAATAACATTCCTTGAAGGAATGGTCAATTCAGGGCTGGGGCAAGGAGAGTAGGAAGTAAATCTGGAACATTTTCTGTGTCTAAAGTAAGGAAGTGCTCATAAGTTGAAGGGACCACACAAAAAGGGCACCTGGGCTAGGTTGAAGGGGCTCCCACTGTTCAAATTAGGGAAAATTTGAAATCAAAATGAATGATAATAGATTATAACATATGGATTAAAAAGGAACCCAAATGAAGGTAGACCACTATCTCACGTCATACACAAAAATAAACTCAAAATGGATTAAAGACTTGAAAACACATCCTGAAACTATAAAACTCCTAAAAGATAGTATTGGCACTACACTCTTTGACATCAAACTAAAAAGGATCTTTTCAAATACCATGTCCTCTCAGACAAGGAAAACAAAAGAAAAAGTAAACAAGTGAGAATTCATCAGACTGAAGAGCTTCTGCAAGGCAAAAGAAACTAGGATCAAAACAAAGAGGACCCACCAATTGGGAGAAAATATTTGCAAATCATATATCTGACAAGGGGTTAATCTCCATAATATAGAAGGAACTCACACAACCGAACAATAAGAAAGCAAACAACCCAATCAAAAAGTGGGCAGAGGAGATGAACAGACATTTTTCCAAAGAAGATATACAGATGGTCAATAAACACATGAAAAGATGTTCAACATCACTAATCATCAGGGAAATGCAAATCAAAACTACACTAAGATATCACCTTACACCTGTTAAAATGGCTATAATCACAAAGACTAAAAATAACAAATGCTGGAGAGGATGTGGAGAAAAGGGAACCCTCATACACTGCTGGTGGGAATGCAAACTGGTACAGCCACTATGGAAAACAGTATGGAGATTTCTCAAAAAACTAAAAATAGAACTACCATATGACCCAGCTATCCCACTATTGGGTATCTACCCAAACAATGTGAAATCAACAATCCACAGTAACATAGGCACACCTATGTTCATTGCAGCATTATTCACAATAGCCAAGACATGGAAGCAACCCGAGTGCCCATCAACCGATGATTGGATAAAGAAGATGTGATATATACATATATACAATGGAATACTACTCAGCCAGAAAAAAAGACAAATTCATCCCATTTGCAATAACATGGAAGGACCTTGAAGGAATTATGCTAAGTGAAATAAGCCAGTCTGAGACAAACACCAGATGATTTCCCTCATACATGAAATATAAACAAATACTTGGACAAAGAAAACAGTTCAGTGGTTACCAGGGGAAGGGGAGTGGGAGGTGGGCACAGGGGGTGAAGGGGAGCACTTATGTGGTGACAGTCAAGAAATAATGTACAACTGAAATCTCACATTGATGTAAACTATTATGAACTCAATAAAAAAAAAGGAATCCATGAGTCCATACTGATAATTTTTTTAAAAATTAAAGGAGATAAGAATAGAAAGCTAACTAATAAATATAGAAAAAATGATAAAATTAGGAAACCACCATTTTGCAACCTCCTTGGTAATAATTGATTTATGCAAGAAGTCAGTTTAAGGTTTAAGATTAGGTTTAAGATTGTTGAGAACATGGTATTCACAGTCTCAAAGAATCACTCTTATTATGTATAAAAGGGAAGAAAATGGGACCGGCCCGGTGGTGCAGCGGTTAAGTTTGCACATTCTGCTTCAGTGGCCCAGGGTTCGCCAGTTCGGATCCTGGGTGCGGACATGGCACCGCTTGTCAAGCCAAGCTGTGGTAGGCGTCCCACATATAAAGTAGAGGAAGATGGGCACAGAGGTTAGCTCAGGGCCAGTCTTCCTCAGCAAAAAGAGGAGGATTGGCAGCAGATGTTAGCTCAGGGCTAATCTTCCTCAAAAAAAAAAAAAAAAGGCGGGGGGGGAGAAGAAAGTACTTTTACAATGAAAAAATCTAAAAGTGATAAAATTTATATCACCCACAATGGGACCAATTGACATTATTTACCTCTTGATATGATGCACTGAGAAGGACATAGCAACTCCTATGTAGTGTTCCTGCCCTATTTGCACTCCCATGTTCATAGAAGCATTATTTACAATAGCCAAAAGGTGGAAGCAACCCAAATGCCTATCAAGGAACGAATGGGAAAACAAAATATGGCATATACGTACAATGGAATGTTATTCAGTCTTAAAAAGGAAGGAAATCCTGTCACAGCCTACAACATGGATGGACCTTAGGGACATTATGCTGAGTGAAATAAGTCAGCCACAAAAAGACAAATACTCCATGACTCCACTTAGATGAAGTATTTAAAGTGGTCAAAGTCACAGAGACAGAAAGTAGAATGGTGGTTGCCAGGGGCTGGGGGGAGATGGGAGTTGTTTGATCGGGGTAGAGTTTCAATTTTGCAAGATGAAAACGTCCTGGAGGTCTGTTACACAACAACGTGAACATACTCAATGCTACTGAACTATACACTTAAAAAATGGTTAGGATAGTAAATTTTATGTTATGTGTTTTTTACCACAATTAAAAATAAAAATAAAAGAGACAGAGAGAGAAAAGTACTTTAAGCAGTGGGAATGAACACAATGCAAACAATATTGGTGCACTTAACCTATGAAAATTATAACAATATCGACAAACACTAACTTAGTGTTTATTATGCACAAGGCTCTGTTTTAAGCACCATATGTATATATTAACTCATTTAATCTTTCTAAAAACCCCATGATGTGGACTCTATTATGTTCTCATTTTACTAGTGAGGAAACCGTGGCACAGACACCTTAAATACCTTGCCCGAAGAGTGAAGGAATAGTTTTAAGACTTTTCAAATTATTGACAGAGAAATTAAAAGGATGCTTTAGTTGGTCAGGCACATGGGTGATGATGACAGGCATAAAAAGAAATTGGAGGAATTGATAAAATCGGTTATAGGAAAAACAAGTTGGAATCTTCACTAATTTTCAGTGTTCCAAGCAGTGAAGTACTCAAATGATTTCATTTTTGAGTACTTTTGGAATTATATTCTTCATATTTGATGAATATCTTCTACATTGATACCCTCAGAGTTGCATGCTCCCAAAAACAGCCATGTGTATAGTACTTGATTTAGTCTTTTAAAGAGTAACTCTGAGCACATTCAATTTCTGGCTTAGGCCTGTCTTTAATACAATTATTCCCTCTCCTCGTTCACCACTAAGAGGATTCAATTGTATCTTTACCTCTTTCTTTCCTAAAAGAGTTTTCATTTAATTTGTTAAATTTTTTGTGAAACATTTGTTTCCTGAGGCATTTATTTTATAAAGAGAAATGCCAGTGTTTATTTATTAAAGTAATAACAACACAGTTTAAGTGCTTCCTAATTGGAACTGGAAATGTATGTTACATTTCATATGCTTATTGGGTTGACTTGTGGCATGACTTTGGGGGGACTAGATGATATATTCACTCAGGTAAATATGAATAATAATGGACAAATGAATGTTTGTTAAATAATACTCATTTTAAATAATACACATCACAATGCTTCCAGATGACAGAGCATGAGACATAGTAACAATACCTAAGGAACTTAGAGGTAATGTTTATAATGATTATGTACAAGCAAATAAACTTCTGCAAAAGAAAGCACTATTTTGTTGTTGTCATCGTCAAGCGGAAAAAAAGAGAACACAACATTTTGTACTCCCCAGGATTATCATTATACAAAAACATAGCATATATTCCTGAGAAAAGAGAACAAAGCTGGAGGCATCACAATCCCTGACTTCAAAATATGCTACCAAGCCATAGTAATCAAAACAGCATGGTACTCGTACAAAAACAGGCACACAGATCAATAGAACAGAATTGAAAGCCCAGAAATAAAATCACACATCTATGGACAGCTAATCTTCAACAAAGGTGCCAAGAACATACAGTGGAGAAAGGAAAGTCCCTTCAATAAATGGTGCTGGGAAAACTGGACAGCCACATGTAAAAGAATGAAAGTAGACCACTTTCTTATGCCATTCACAAAAATAAACTCAAAATGTATCAAAGACTTAAATGTAGGACCTGAAACCATAAAACTTCTAGAAGAAAATACAGGCAGTATACTCTTTGACATTGGTCTTAAAAAGATCTTTTTGGACATCATGTCTTCTTGGACAAGGGAAACAAAAACAAAAATAAACAAGTGGCATTTCACCAGACTAAAGAGCTTCTACAAGGCAAGGGAAGCAAGGGTTGAAACAAAAAGACAACCCATCAACTGGGAAAAAATATTTGCAAATCATATATCTGACAAAAGGTTAATCTCCATAATATATAAAGAACTCACACAAGTCAACAACAAAAAATCAAACAACCCAATCAAAAAGTGGGAAGAAAATATGAACAGACATTTCTCCAAAGAAGATATACAGATGGCCAATAGGCATACAAAAAGATGCTCAACGTCACTGATCATCAGGGAAATGCAAATCAAAACTACACTAAGGTATTGCCTTACACTCATTAACATGGCTATAATGACCAAGACAAAAAATAACAAATGTTAGAGAAGTTGTGGAGAAAAAGGTACCCTCATACACTGCTGGTGGGAATGCAAACTGGTTCAGCCACTATGGAAAACAGTATGGAGACTTCTCAAAAAACTAAAAATAGAAATACCATATGACCCAGCCATCCCACTACTGGGTATCTATCCAAAGAACTTGAAGTCAGCAATTCAAAGAGACTTATGCACCCCTATGTTCATTGAGCATTATTCACAATAGCCAAGATGTGGAAGCAACCTAAGTGTCCATCAACTGATGATTGGATAAGGAAGATATGATGTGTGTGTGTATATATATATATATAATGTGTGCATATATATATATATACACACACACACACAAACACAATGGAATACTTCTCAGCCATAAAAAATGACAAAATTGTCCCATTCACAACAACATGGATGGACTTGAGGGTATTATGTTAAGTGAAATAAGTCAGATAGGGAAAGATAAACACTGTGATTTTACTTATATGTGGAAGATGGGCAAAGAGAACTATTTAGTGGTTACCAGGGAGAGTGAGGGGAGGGGAGGGCACAAAGGGTGAAGAGGCACACCTATAAGTTGACTGACAAATAATAAGGTACAACTTATTCACAATGTCGTAAACTATCACAACCTCAATAAAGAAAAAGAGGTGGGGGGGGGGGCCATAGCATATAAAGACTTGAAGGGAATGGGAAGAAAAGGAAAATATTTGCTGAGTTAGGGTTCAGAGATTGTTTTTATTTTTTTAAAAATTTACAGTTTGATTAGAAATAAACATTATTAAAATTATATTTATGAAGCAAGTTAAAAATCCACCTTTGTTTCGCCATGTTAAACAAAGAAGATATTTTTAAACATTTAAGAATATTGAAAATAACAGAAAGCAAAATCTTTAAAATATTCTTTAAAAAAAACCATTTCAATCAAACTGTTCCTTTAATCAAAAAAATTGTCAATCTTCCTCAGAGGTGGGAGCAAAACAAAGGATTTAGATGAAAGCACTCTTTGATTTGTCCAAAAAGGATTTAGGCATTTAAAAATGCCATATGCTTTTATAACTTTCTGATTTATTTAGTCTTACGTTTCTTGGCATAGTTGAAACTTCTATCATGGGTCTTCATAAGAGGTGTGTGCCTACAGTCACAGAAGAAGGGAACGTGTTAAAGAATTACTTCATTAATTTTCTATTTTGAATACTTTTTAAGAAAGCTATGAATGTTTTTTTCTTTATTCAACAACTTTTGAGAGAAATTTTGCAATTTTTCATTTTTCATAAAGTTAAGATAGTGTCTCGGATGAAAAGTTTGAATAATGTAATAAGCCGTGTCAAGTTTTCAGAACTTGACTGCTGCCAAACCTACTGCTGGGACCCAGGAAGAAGGGGACAACAGTGATGACCTCAAACACAGGGAGGAATCAGCTACTGTTGAATCTCATATGATCTTTATTGACCCAGAAAGTCAGTCACTGTCCTCAGTCATAAAGACTGACAGAGATGCCCCTTTCCTTTGGGCGTTCTCCTTTGCCTCAGGTGAGAATTTCCAGGACTACCCCTGCTGTGTATTTGGGGAGGTGAAGAGGGCAGAAGTTTGGTGCAGAGTTGGGAGATGAAAGAGACTTGGATTATACTGTTCTAGTTTCTCCTTGTATGATGCTACAGTGAGGATTTACCCAGAAGGGAAGACAGAAAATTCCCCTTCTCCGATGAGAAGAAATGCGAGTATAGTAAATGTGTTTCTACGTGACTTCCAAGCCCTTTGCCTTTTCTTTGAAATCAACCCCCAGCTTCAGCTTTTGCTGTAGGGGTTAGGTGGCCATGACTGTACCACGTGACCCCTCCTCAGCATCCTTTTGACTACAACAGAATGGATCAGAGTTCACACCTGGTCCAGGTTGAGTTGAATTCTTTTCCTCTTAGAAATTTCAGACTAGTATTCAAGAGTGATAGGATTCAACAGGGGAAACCAGAGGTTGTCAGGATGTCCTCCAGAACTGGAGCGTTGCTGGGCTTTTTCAACATGTCTGCACGAGGGTAAGGGCAAGTCAGGGCCATTTAAGGCCAGGCATTCTGAGTTTGATTCCACCTCTGCCACTTACTGGATGTGTAACATTGGGCACATTAAGCTTCCCAAGGTTAAGTTTCCAAATAGGAAAGATACTACTAAGTGTGGTGGCCTTGTAGCACTCATGCGAGGCTTAAGTGAGATAGATGACGTGAAATCAATGTAGTTGATCATGGGCAATGTTTTTGTGATGAAATTGAATAAAATGGAAAATAGACTGTATGACACATAGTAAGGGTTAGTATTTTGTGAAAGTTTTGTTTCAGATATATGTATATATAAATGTGTGTGTGAACTAGAGCATGCTGTAAAATGTATTTCTCACTATAGGTTATGGTAATTTTCTCCCTTATATTTAAAACCAGTGTTGCTCAACATATGGACCAGACACCTACATTAGAATCATCTGGATGCCTATTAAAAACATAGATTCTTGAACTCCGCTGCCCAGAATCAAAATTTCTGATGGTAGAGTCCAGGAATCTACATTTCAGCTACTTCCCCAGATGAGTTTCACACACACTGAAACTTGAGAACCAGTGCTTTCAAATGTTAGCTATTATATAATTAAACTCATTCCTTCATTCAGACACTATTTATGGAACACAACTGTACTAGGAGCTCTGTGAGGGGCACGGAGGAGGGGGCAGTTAATCTATTTTGAGCAGCGGAGCATCTATCAACATAGTGTTCTGGAATTTTGGTTGGTCTGATATGTTTTGTTGCATCTGACTTCTTGTTTACAAAAGACAACTAACTCTAAGGCGGGAATCCCCAACCGCTATGCCTCAAAGAGCTTACACAACTTCCCGGGGTACTGATCCCCTTGGCTCTCAAAAAGTTGAATCGAGAAGCCTCCTACACTTACCCCAGTGTGTCATTCGGGGAAGCACTACCACAGGATGGGATGATTAAAGATTTTGTGATTAATAGTCGAATGTGGATTAGGATTCACATACGCTAAAGCCTGCTACTCACAATGTGATTTACAGACCAGAAGCACTGGCATCGCGTGGAAGTTTGTCAGAAACGCAGAATCACAGACTTATCCCAGACCTACGTTAATGTTTGAGAAGCGCTGTACCAAAGGAAGTGTATATAATCAGTTACTTAACTTTTGTTAACAACTTCATGCAAAGGTAACAATTTTCTGAAAAATAATTATTTAAAGTACACCTACTTTGTGCCACATCAGCACAAACATTGGTGTTTCGTGGGTATCGTTTTCTGACTATGAAATAATATGATCACTGTAGAGAGTTCTGAAAACTTGAAAAGTGGGAAAATTTAGCCATAATAAAAAATGTATTCATAATTCCATTCCCTTTTCTTCTATATAACACAAAAATATACGTATTTTACAAAATTGGAATCGTGCCATATATACAAGATTTATATCTTACTCTTTTCATTTAATTTATCATGAGTATTTTCAGCAGCGCATTTTAAAAAAATTAGATAGAGTGGTACCTAGTTAAGATTTCCTTAATATAGATGAGGTAAAATGATGAATGTAGGCAGGCCATAAATATGACATCCAATTCTAAAATTTCAGGGGCCATAGATATTATTTTGCTTAAACATTTTAGTTATAGTTGGAGAAATTTAAGCCCAGAAAGCAAAATGACTCACCAAAGATAATTTGCTTAGGTAAACAAGTTTATTGATTGAACTATTATTATGTATGAAGACCTATGGCAGAGTGAACAACTGTGCAGTTTGCCTGGAACTGTGGGCTTCCAGAGACATGCGACTTTCAGTGCTAAAACTGGACCAGTCCCAGGCAAACCTGGACAGGTGGTCACCCTGATGCTAAGCATTAGGGATAGAGAAAATTAAGAGATCTGGTCTCTGCTCTCAAGCGGAAGAGACACCTCTGTGAATAGATCATTACAATATGGTGTGATAAGCACCAGGAGAGCGCCGGGACTGTGAAGCAGGCAAGACTTCTGGCATCCTGAAACCTGCAGGACGAGAAGGGAGTTCACCAGATGAAATCCAGAGTACGAACGGGGCAGTTTAGAAGGGATTCTAGTCTGAAAGATCACTACAATAAAAGACGCAGTACTGAAAAATAATACTAAGAATTTACAGTGCCAGGCACTATGCTATTTATTATCTCCTTTAATCTTCACAAGGTTGAATTTGTCATATGAGTGATGAAGATGCCATTGGAGGGTTTTAAGCAGAAGAGTAGTACAATTGTGTACGTTAAAGATAAAGGATCAAGGGCCGGCCCTATGGCTGAGTGGTTAAGTTCACGCACTCCGCTTTGGCGGCCCAGGGTTTCACAGGTTTGGATCCTGGGCGTGGACGTGGCATCACTTATCAGGCCATGTTGAGGCGGCGTCCTACATGCCACAACTAGAAAGGACCCACAACTAAAATATACAACTATGTACTGGGAGGATTTGGGCAGAAAAAGCAGGAAAAAAAAAAAGGTTGGCAACTGTTGTTAGCTCAGGTGCCAATCTTTAAAAAAAAAAAACAGGTAAAGGATCACTCTGGCAGTATGTAAGGTGCTTTTAAAAAAAGTCTATTACATATATGCTATTTTGAAATACCTTTAATGTAACATCATCCCCCAAACTAGTTTCATAAAAGGGACTCCAGATTCCCAATACAATTTAAAACCAAATTTGTGTAATACTTTAACTCTTCTCTTCTGTTTCTTCTATTTCTTTCTATTTCTTTACTGATTTTCTACCAATGTACAAAATTCTGTAAAGAAATTGTTGTTAGGTTTTGTAGCATGGGCTCCCTCTGTTGACCGTGTAGCAATATAACAGCAACCACTTGACATCCCGCAGGAAAAACTGCTTTGGATCTTTACAGCAATTCTCTTTTGCTTTTAGGAAAATCAGAGGTCTTTGCCCCTAAATTACAATAATTTGTAAAGTATTCAAATGCATAAATGACACAGTTATTGGTTCATTTTTAACCAAAGAAATATTTACATACTTGCAGTCACCATTTTCATTGGCATTGTACCATTTCTTCATCAAAGAGCCATTTACATTCATTCAACAGGACAGCTATTTGAATTTCATAATAGAATTATCCAGACTTTCATTTCCTATTATGCCCATAGCCATAGAAATGAACTTTATCATTATCACTTATCAGAAATAATCACTCACTAGGAATGTCATTTCTATGCAACTCTCAGATCGCCTAAATCCATGACAGGTCGGCTCCCAACTGCTCCGAATGAATGCCTGGCGGAGGCTGCAGTGAGAGCCGAACTGTGTGGGCCCGCCCCCTCAGGACTGTAGACAGAGTCATTTGCTCATTCAACAGATACCCAGTGGCACTTGCTCCAAACCAGCCAAGTGCTTGGGAGACAGATTAATAAATAACTAATAAAACATAGACTCTGATCCCAAGAACCCCTGGTCTAGTGAGGGAGATATTTGACATCTGAGCAATGCCTCTAACTTGAAGCAGACCATAAGTGTAATTACAGTGGTACAACATGCCGTAAAAGCAGAAGGAAATATTAAATATGATTGAGAGAATTTAGGCTGCCATCTTGGAGAAGATACCATTTGGCCGTTTTGGACATAAGCTCCCTGATGGCAGGAAGTTTTGTCTGTTGTTCTCTGCTACATCCTAAGTTCCTACAACTGTGACTGGCACATAGTAAAAGCTTAATAAATAGCCATTAAATTAAGAAGTAGATTTTAAAATCAACAACAATTTTACTGACAGAAAAAGGCAGGGAAAAAGAATTTCCCTTTTTAAAAGGCTTATCCTCAAAACCATGGACCTTTTGTTTGTTTAACCCGCTTAAACCCTTCCCTTGGCTCTCCGCTATCTTTGGAATAAAATACTGTGCCATGTCCACTTCTCCAGAGATGTATCCACGGATCCCATTCCAAGCCATTAGGGTTGACAGCTGTCTGCTGGGGAACTGGACATTCTGTATTTCATCTATCTGTCCAAGAAATACGCTGTTATGCTATGAATTGCTCATGTACCAGCTAATATAAAATATAATGTAGGTTATCAGTGAACATTCTGATCCTGTGTATGTGTGTTTCAAATTGAGATCCATTCAGTTTCAAGTAATAGAAAATCCAATTCCAAATTAGCTTCACTAATGAAAGGATTTACTGGCAAATGTAACTGAAAGTCAGGCAATAGGGCAAACTTCAGGGCAATTCGATCAGGGCTTCTCCCCAACTGCTCTTCAGTTGTCTCATCTCTGACCTTCTAAGTATGTATCCTGTATCCTGGGACTGGCTTCCCCCATGGACACAAATTAGCAGCTAGCAGAAAGGATATTATATGCTTTCTCGTTTACATGCAGGAAGAGAAAGCATTGTTTCTCAAAACTAATGAAACTCTAACATATATAACTTTTCTGATCAGCAAATGTTACTAGTATTTTTGCAGAGGTCATCTAGAATTCCTGCTGGCTGTAAAACTACTAACACTTCTGAGCGTTCTTTTACCATTGCCACATCACATACTCAGGTTTCTCTCCCCAGAAACCCCCCTTTGCCTAGCAAACTTTGACTGATGTTTAAGGACTACTCTTCCTGGGGAACGTTTCCCTGACTCTCAGTCTAGTTAGACACCTACACAAGGCTCTCGTGGCCCCCTGGTTTTCCTCCAGGGTAGCACTTGACATACTGAAATGTGATTGTCTGTTTCCCTGTCTGGCTCTCCCACAAGCAAGGGACTCTTCAAGAATAGCGATATCAGATGCTTTTGGTTGTGCATAACAGAAACCTAATGCAAACTGACTTCAACAATGAGAGAATTTATTATTTCTCAAAATAGGAAGTGTATGGGTAGGGCAGGCTCCAGGATTGGAGTTCAGTGGTTCAACAGTGTCATCAAGAACCCATGTTCTTTCCCTCTCTCTGCCATCTTCAGTGTTAACTTCATCCTCAGGCTGCTAACAAGATGGCTACAAAAGTTTCAGGCATCACATAATCCCTACGGGACTGCTCAGCGATCTCGATACATTTCACTTGTCCATTTTGTCTTTCATTCTCTTAGAAGATCTCGCCCCAAATCTCTGTCTCCTAAAACCTCAGCATCTCCTTTCACATATTTGCTTTCAGCTGCTTAACTCTGCTCCTTATTCTCCTGGGAAAACAAAGGCAACTAGAAGAGAATCTATAGGTTCCTACCACCACACCTAGCCACGTAGCTGCGTCTGTGCCCATCCCCTCTGCTTTCTCTGTGAATGTGGATTCACAGCCTATGAAACTAGCAGAACCATCCCTCTTCTTGTGCAGTAGATCTCGTCTCTTCTTATCAACTCAAGGATATTGCCCCAGCAATTCTCCTGTTCTCTATCTTGCATCACCAATACTTTTCTTCCCTACTAAATCAGCAGTTCTCAACTAGGGATGATTTTGCCCGCCTCCCCTCTACCTCCCAGGAAACACTTGGCAATGTCTAGAGACCTTCATGGTTATCACAACTGGGGAGGTGGGGGGATAATAACTGGCATCTAGTGGATAGAATGCCAGGGACGTTTCTAAACATCTTAGAATGCAAAGGATGGCACTCCACAACAAAAACATTATTCTGCTCAGAATGTCAATAGTGCCAAAGTTGAGAACCCCTGAACTAGATCATTTCTGTAAGCACGCACACACAAATGCTGAAATTTCTCCCATCTTAAAAATCACCCTCCCTGCCTCCATATCCACTTCCACTTCAAACCTATTTCCTGCTCCTCTTTGCTGCACAAGTCCTCAGAAGTCTTACCTAATCTCACTGTGTGCACTTCTTTTCCTCTAAATCTCACTTAAACATTCCCAGTCTGGCTATGCCCCCAACATTCCAAAAGAATTTCTCTTGTCAAGGTCACCAGTGACTTCTATATTGTTACGTCCAACATCGAATTCTCAGCTGTGCGTGATCGAGTTGATCATTCCTTTTCTTAGAAGCCTTTCCTTCATTTGATTCCTAAAATCCACCCTCTTCTGGTTTTCTTTCTAATTTTAAAAATTCCTATCAGTCTCCTTTTCTGGTTTCTCATGTCTCAACCTAAATGTTGGAGTGCCCACTGCACTCACAAAGAAGTGATATACTCACTTCTTTGGGGGCCTCACACGGCTTCAAATATCATCTATATGCTGATGAATCCCAAAGTTTTATCTCTAGCCTGGACCTCCCCCTGAACTCCAGGCCCATATATCCAGTTGCCTACTCATCATCCCCCCCTGAATATTTAAAATGCATATAAAGCTTGGCATGTCCAAACTGAGTTCCAGACCTCTTCCTTAAAACCTGCTTCTCCTTCAGTCTTATTCATCAAAGTAAATTACAATCCTATTCTTCTATTTCCTTAAGGTGAGTCCTTGGCTCCACCCTTTCACACCCCAATTTGGTCCATCAGCAAACTTACCAAGCTCTCCCTTTAAAATACAGTATTTCCAGAATCAGACTGCTTACTACCTCTACTGCTATCATCCTGACCCTAGCCACCGTCATCTCTCCCCTGGATTATTGCAATAGCTCCCAACAGGTCTCCCTACTTCCGTCCTTATCCTCCATCAGTCTATTATCAACACAGCAACCAGAATGAAAATGTGACATCATAAAGTAAGTCATATCACTTCTTGGTTCAAAATCCTCTAATGGCTACCCATCTCTCTCAGAATAAAAGTCAAACATTTATAATTCTTATAATGCTTACTTTGCCCCAGTTACCCTGGCCTCTTTGCTGTTCCTGGATCACATCTGCACACTCTAGTCTCAGGGTCTTTGTACTTGCTCTTCCCTCTACGTGGAATGCTCTCTTTTTTGTGAAAATGCAAGGTGTTTGCTCAAGTATCACCTTCCTAGAGGGGCCTTTCCTCCCCTCTCTATCTCATTGAGACCTCCTATCCTCCTTCCCTGCTTTATTTTTCTTCTTGGCTCTTATCACCATCTAAAATACTATATATTTTACATATTTATTTGTCTATCTCCTTCTAATGGAATGTAAGCTCCTTGAAGGCATGTCTGTTTTGTTTATTGTTGTAGCCCAATACCTAAAACAATGCCTCACACATAGTAGGTTCTCCATACTGATTTTTGGAAAGAATAAGTCAACCACAATGACCACTACAGGGAGGGACTGTGTCTGACTCTGATCTGAATCCTGGGTGCCCAACAGAGGCACAGAAAAGAACTAGTAAAACAAATGAATCTTCCTTGTTGTTTTGAATAGTTGTGCCTGTCGTGTGTTTCAGTGCTTTCTTGATTCTGATGGGTAACAGTTTCTTCTCTTTCTCCATCCTTCAGATATTCCTATGGGGAGACAGAAATCTCCCTGGGCACTCTTCCTAAGTCGCTTGGTAGCTGGGATCTGTCTATTCCCTTTCTGCTTTTCCTGGAACTTTTACCCTAACATCCTGTACCCCTGCCAAGCCCTGGGCATAGATGACACCACCACTCCTGTGGACTCCATTTCTGGAACACCTATGCTTTTCCCCTAATTTTAGGTGCTTGACACCATTATCAGACTGATTTCTCCTTCAGGGCAAAGATGATATTTGCCTTTTCTGAGTCCCTAGTACTTGGGATAGTGCCCAGAACATACGAGGTGCTCTATAAATGGTACTTGGAATAAACTTTTGCCTATTTCTACTTTATTTTCTGTCATTTTATAGTCCTCATTCTCTCCATACTTCCATAGCCACCATAATACCTTAGTAAATTTATTAGTAGACATGTCTCTGTGGTATTGTGATTAAGAGCATAGGCTTTGGAATCCAGCAAACTGAGCCTGGGCTCTGTAACTTACTGGTTATATAACTTTGGGCAAGCTACTTAATCTTTCTAGCTTCTCTTTCTCTACTGGCACAATGCTGTAGAAAGTTATGGTGAAGATTAAATTCAATAGTGTATACTAAGCCTGAGCACTCTGTCACGTAATAGCTCAATGAATGATAACACTAATATTCTCTAGCCAACAATAATAATAATAATATAACTATGAGTATCTTGAAGGTCAGGGACTCTATTTCTAGCATCTAGAGAGTAGGGACCTTTTGAGGGAGGGAAATGATGAGAGATGAGGGCTAGAGATGCCAATTGGAGCCACGTTATGAAGGGTTAAGGAGTTTAGTCTTTATTCTTTACATAATGAAGAATAATCAAAGAGTTATGTAACACCTAAAGCAAAGAGCAAGCTCAAGATGAAATGTGTGAGTACCAAATGAGGAAGGCCAGGAGAGCTGCGTGGGGCCATGTTAACAACTCATTGAACTTGATGGTGACTGACATCAGTAATGCGTTCAGGCTATAGTTACATGATGTCAGCCTTTCAGATGAAAACAGAAAACTTCAGTCAAACATCTGGTTGTTTAGTCTACCCAACATCAAAGACCTGGCTGTTCTGGAACTTTCAGATGTTTGGCTGACCGGTTTAGTTTTCATCTTCATCTAAGGAGCCTGGTAGACACAATCACTATGATTTTTGTCAGCTTTAGGCTTGAGGTTTTCTTTTTTTTAATTATAAAAACATTTTTATGACAACATAAAAGAGATTTTTTAAAAAGAAAAACAAAATCTCCTTAATTCTACCTCTCTAAGACAACTGGTTTTATTTTTGCATATTCCCTTTATAGCATATAAAGTTTACATTGCTTACCCACAGTGAATACACGCTTGTGTCCTTTTCTTTGCGTTTAGTGTAATATCACAGGGTTTAAATTTTAACATGATTCATACTTGAAAATAATTACTATGTAACATTATCAACTGGATGCTCTAGACATCTACTGAATTTTAACATCCTGAGAGAGTTAGAAATTTTTGTTGCCTCTAATTTTAAAATAAATAACTGTTTTGTTTATTGATCTTTTCCTCTAAATAATTCCATAGGACAACCATTTAAAGGCCAAAGTATTTTTATGAGTCAATATAGATTTCTATATTCAAGAGGATTATTAACTTATATTGATAAAAACAATGAATGAATTCCCTATTTCACCACAATCTTAACATTGATTTTATAATTTCAATGCTTTAAATTTTAGCCAATTGAACCATTTCTCACATAATATCATATATATAATATGTTATAGTGTATTATATATAATATGGATTATATATTGTGTAACATATATGTTATATATATGTATATATTATAATCTATATATGTGCTTATCTCTCTTCCTCTCCCCAAGTATCAATAAAATAAGAACAAATGATTGTTTTAAAGGTATCAACTCACGATGAAAGACATTGCAAGAGAAGTTGTCAGTGGACACACTTTTAGAAGAGGGAAAAGTTAGCAGAGGTGAGAAAGCTGAACTGTATACTGAGGGGAGATTTCAGTGGGAAGCTATAGAAACTAAGAAGAATAAGAATCATATCATACTATTATAGATCTTAGTAGATGTCCGGCATTGTTCTAAGCATTTTACATATATAAACGCATTTAATACTCACAACTTCCTTTGAAGTAGCCACTATTATTTTCACCATTTTACAAACGAGGAAAGAGAAGCATGAGGTCAAATAACTTGTCCAAGGTCACATAGCCAGATTTCAAGCCCAGGCTACCTGGGTTCAAAGTCCATTCTCTTAACCACAACATGGTACTGCTTTTGAGAAAGGCTCGGCAATTTGAGGCACAGAGTATTGGGGAAGGCAGGATGGCGTGGAGATTGGTTGAAAGTCTGTGTAGAGACATGTTAGACTTGCAGGTCTCTTCCCCTAAGTCATCCAACCAGGCTGCTATGTCCTCTACCCTGGCAGGAGACCAGAGATTTATCTATGGAAAAAGTGCACCTGAGAGGCCGAAGCCCAGAGAAATGGGGCACTGTGGTAGGGGGAGAGAAGAGTCAAGTGAAAACTTGGGAATTAAGTGAAGGTCTACTTACTGAATGGTGAGGCCTCCAGCTCCCTTACCCTGCTCAGCTTAGAGTACTTGGGTAGCCAGGCAGCCATACCTGCCTCTGCCACCCAAGGGAAGAGACTGGAGAAACTGACTAGCTTCAGAAAAAATAACTACAGGAGCTGGCCCGGTGGTGTAGTGGTTAAGTTTGTGCACTCTGCTTCAGCAGCCTGGGATGGGTTCAGATCCCAGGTGCAGACCTGCACACCACTGATCAAGCCATGCTGTGGCAGCATCCCACATACAAAATAGGGGAAGATTGGCACAGGTGTTAGCTCAGGGTGAATCTTCCTCAAGCAAAAAGAGGAAGATTGACAACAATAAATGTTAGCTCAGGGCCAATCTTCCTCCACCCCCCCCCCAAAAAAAACCCAAAAAAAACCTAAGGAAATCTGAATAAAGTATGGACTTTAGTTAATAACAATATTTTTTAAAAACTGCAAATGCTGATATTTTGGAGTCCCCAGCAAAATGGTCAGGTAACCTCCCTATTACCCTGTGGAGAAGCCGGCAGTCAACAAGTCCCATCTATTCACACAGAGCTTCCAATTGACCTATTAAATATGAAGGGCTGCAAAAATTCACCAAATATTTGAAAAAAGATTCCAAAATGAAAGAAGCCAAAAGAAACAAACAGAAAAATGGAACTCGAAGGAAAAGGACAAATTAGGGAACAGAAGAAAAATTTTAAATGATCATCAATGTAGATAAGAGATAAGAGATAAGATTAGACAGATAAATATAGATAGCGTATTTGAGAACAAGATTAGGATGCTTACTTTAAAAGAAAGGAATAATAAGAGAATAAAACTCACGAAAATTGAAAACATGGCAGCAGAAAGTTTTTTAAAAAATCAACAGAAGGGTTGGAAATTAAAATTGAAGAAACCTCCCTCCAAAACAGAACGAAAAGACAGAGTTCAACGTTAGAAGAGATGCCGAAGCTGGAAGCTCAGCTCAGGAGATTCAATATCCAAATACGAGTTTCAAAAAGAGAAAGCAAAGAGACAAAGAAAAAGAAACTATTGAAGAAAGGATACAAGAAAAAATGTCCAGAATTAAAGAACACATGTTTCCAGTTTGTACAGGCTTTTCAAGGGCTGAGCACAATGAATTTTAAAAACTACGTCAAAGCACATCGCTAAGAAATTTCAGAACACCGGGAGATAAAGTATACTCAAGGTTCCAGGAGAAAATAACGGTGTCACACAAGGATAGAGAGAATTTGAATGACATTAACAAATCCTGTATGATCTCATTCATAAATAGAAGATAAAAATAACAACAAACAAACACATAGAAACAGAGATTGGACTGATGGTTAGCAGAGGGGAAGGAGGCGGAAGGAGGGCAAAAGGGGTGATTAGGCATGCATGTATGGTGTTGGTTGTAATTAGTCTTTGAGTGGTGAACATGATGCAATCTACACAGAAATCAAAATATAATAATGTACACTTGAAATTTATATAACATTATAAACCAACGCTACCACAATAAAAAAAATAAAATGATATTAAATGTCTCCACAACAAACACTGGAAACTAGAATACAAAGTAGCAATGCCTTAAAAGTTCCTTGTAAAAATTATTTTCAACCTAGAATTCTGTATCCAGAGAACCATCTATCAAGTGTGAAGATAAAATTAAAGACACATTGAGACTTGCAAAATCTCCCCCCAAAAATTACTTCTCCTACCCCATTTCCAGGAAGCTACTACAAGGCACGTGCCACCAAAATGAGGGATTAAAAAAAGAGAGAGAGAGAGAAACACGGGATTCATAGAACAGGAGATATAACACAGGAGAGAGGCAAAGAGACTCCTCATGGTGATTAGAAGGGAGAATCCTAGGATGAAAACTGCTGAGCATGGATAAAGGTTGGAACAGGAGAATGGAGGGCTCTAGGACCTATATCTTCAGGAAAATAAATGGAACAGATGAATTACCTGGTAAAGTTGATAATGTAGAAAATAGTGATATAGAGAACTAAGCAAGCGAAAAAATAAAATTATTAATATTTCCTGTCGGAAAAGCATATACAAGAAAGGAAATCCATAGTACAGTACTTAGCTTAGCAGTAAACAATATTTACAATAATTCAAAGAGTGAATTTTGGTTTCATCAAAAATTATATTTTAACTACATTAAGGAGAGGAAATAGAAACCTAGAGTGATGGAAGAGGGGCTGAATCCTCATCTTTCATAACAGGAATTCAAAAAATAATGTCTAAAATTGGTAAATCAAAAAGAATCAGTATAAGCATATTATATTTTAAAGATTTTATTTTTCCTTTTTCTCCCCAAAGCCCCCCAGGTGCATAGTTGTGTATGTTTAGTTGTGGGTCCTTCCGGTTGTGGCATGTGGGACACAGCCTTAGCATAGCCTGATGAGCAGTGCTATGTCGGCGCCCAGGATTTGAACCGGCAAAACCCTGAGCCGTGGAAGTGGAGCATGTTGAACTTAACCGCTCAGCCACGGGGCCAGCCCCACGCATATTATATTTTAATGGCAGTAAATACCAGAAGAAATAACTAGTTTAAGGACAAGTTTTGAGGTTAAGGATGGGTGTGGCTAGAGATCACAGTTTTTCATCTTAAGCCTTATAGCATAATTTGACTTTATAAACAATGAGAACATATTATTTTGATTACTTTCTTAACCTTAAAATAATTTTTTAACATTATATCATTTTCATTCAAAGTTTCTTAACTGAAGATTTTTATCATGTGTTTATGCGGTGACTGCAAGTTACTTAACAAACATTTTGTATGTATTAGGTATCTTGCCTGGCACCAGAGACGAATAAATGTGCAAAATTAAATATTTACTCTTAAATAGCTCATGGTGCAAGTGGGAGAGAAAGATAAGTAATCAAGTGGTCATTAAACAGATGACAAGTGCTATAATAGAGAAATATGGACAATGCTATGGGAGCAGAAAGGAGTGCATATCTGGCTTGCCTTGGGAGTGGGGAACTGAGCTGCGTCATAGAGGAGGATAATGGAAAGGAGAGCTTTCCAGGCAAATGGAATTGATGTGAAAAGGGTTGGAGGTGTCAGCAAGTTCCCTTTGTCATGTTTGTTAAGGCTAGAAGGCAGGATGTGCAGAACATGGGATTTACCTCAGCCTTTGTTCAGTTTTATTTGGGTCAGGTCAAGTTTTGTGGCCTTCTGTGGACATTTTAAAATCTCAGAAATGTTCTTAATCACCTGCATTCTTAAAATGTAGCTGGGGTCCTGTCTTTGAGGTAGAAATAATGCAAACAGCTTTAGACGGCACAGTGTCACAAATGGGAAGGCCGGGAAAACTAAGTATTTGAATTCTTTTTATCTGTGTGTCCTCTAATGGCCTCAGTATGTCTGATTTGCCCTGTACGGAGGACCACAGAGTTGTAGGCAGAGTTCCTGACTTTCCAAATTATGAAAATAAGCTTTTTATCCAAGTCTCTCCAAGCAAAAAACAGGCAGCATTCAATTATCTTTCAAAATATTATGTCCAATAGAAAATTGATATTAGCTATGAAAATAAACACTAGTCTACATATCCCTCAGTCCCCTCTCCTCCATGCCCTCCACCACATCCTCGTTCAGGCCTCGATATCAGACATTGCAACTGAGTTCTGACTACCTTCTCTATGCTTCCAGACTCTTCCATTCAATCTATTTCTCCTTGCCAGCAGAGACCTAATTGGCAGTCCTTTGATTAAAAAAACAAAAAGAAGAAAAACAACTTCACTGCCTCTCCACAGCCTGCAGGATCAAGTCCAATCTCCTTTGTCTCTCATTCCACGCCTTCCATTACCTGGCCCCAAACTACATTTCTAGCACCCTCTCCTATTATTCTTCTTTTCATCCTCTCTCTCCACTTTCTACCCCCCTGCAGCCACACACACACAATGTTCTTTCTCTAAATTTCATCTTCCCTGAAATGTTATTTTTAGAACACAGTGAACTTTCATGCCATCAAACATTTGAATGTGTTTTTCTCTCTAAAATGCCCTTTGGCCCACAAATCTCCTCCCTATCTTAAGACCCAATTTAAACGTCCCTGCTAATGATCAAAAGCATGATGTCTGGTCCACTAGGATCCAAGGCAGGCTTTCTAAATGTATGACTTGAGCAAGTTACCTAAGCTCTTTTTGCTTTGGAAATAACAGTAGAAAATTATGGGACCCACTTCACAGGGTTGTTGTGAGACATAAATAAGATAATAGATGTCAAACACGGAGAACAATGCCGAGAATATATTTAGAGCTCAATGAATGTTAGCTCTGGCTTAAAATAATAATAAATGAATAGTGAACAAACAAATTTTTTTAAATTCTCTTTTCTGAGAAGCTTTACTCATTTCTCCAAGGAAAATTAATCATAAGCAAATTGCTTATGACGTTTTCTTTCACATCTCTTCTACTTTATACAATTTCAGGCACATAGAATGTCTTCAAAATGATTTTTTAAAAATAAAGTCATAATCACTTCTGAAGTCTTTTAAAATATAGTTTCAAAGCTGTTAAACACGGGTTCAAATCCTGGATCAGACACCTACTAATTATGTGATCTTGGACAAGTAACAAAACTTCAGTTTCTACGTCTATAAAAAGAAGGATAATATCATTTATCTGACTGAGGATTCAGTGATAATTTTCCGTTGGAAGTTTCCCAGAGTCTACAGATAAAGCCTAAAACACGGCCAGGCACACAAGTCTCACTACCATCTGGCCCTTGTCTACCTTTCCAGCTTCATCTCCCACACTACCCTTGGTACTTGCTACTTCAACAATTCTGAAATGCTTGCAATTTCCTAGGCTGTCTGGTTTTTGAGTCTTTGCACATGCTGTTCATTCCATCAAAAGTGTCCTTCCCTTCACTTCTACTTACTCGGTTCATCTTTATCCTTCAAAACTCATTGAAATATTTACAGAGTACCTACTTATATATTTTCTATGTTCCTCTGGTCGCCCAACAAATGTCTAAATGCCATCTAGAGTAGTTCACTTGCCTTCAACTGGATCGGAACTGAAAATCAGAGCTATTAAAGCCCTTGGAGTTCACCTAACGTAGCCCAAGAGTGTCCATACTGAAGAAATAGTTCTAGAGTGAAGAGGCTGACCTAAGGTCATAGAGATCTTAGTTGTCTACTGTTGTGTAACCAACTATCCCAAAGTTTAATGGCTCAGATCAACAACCATTTTATTATTTCTCACAATTTTATGAGTCCAGAATCCAGTCAGGGCTAGGCTAGGCAGTCCTTCTGCTCCACAGGGAGTCAACTGAGGTCACTCAGTGGTATTCACATGGCTTCACACACATGCCTTGAGCCTTGACAGAAATGGCTGGAAAGCTGGCTTCATCTGGGCCCCTCTCCCCCTCTAGATAGTCTCATTGTGATCTCTCCAGCAGGGCACCTGGTGGCTCAGGGCTCAAAGAGACAATGTTCCCTGGAGACAGGAAGTGGATGTTACAAGTCTCTTAAGACTTAGGCTTGGAAACTAACACAGTGTCTTTTCTGAAGTATTCTACTGGTCAAAACAATTGTAGAGCCCACCCAGACTCCAGAGGAGGAGACATAGACCCCATCTATCCATGATAGGAGGATCAAAGAAATTACAGCCATTGTTAATCTGACACTATTTGCCCACTGGCCACAAATTATTTACATTCTTCCCACACGCAAAATACATTTGCCTCCTCAAAGGACCTGTCCCCCGAAACTCAGCACATTACAGCATCAGACTCAGGATCAAGGTCTATGATCTTATCATCTGAATAAGTTCCAGGGCTTGATGAGGCTCCTCAGATGTAGTTCCTTAAACATTGTTTCTTTCAACCTGACGATATCTGAACTAAAGAAATAAGTTATCTTTCCCTTACACATCCAACTACAATGGTGAGACAGGCATAAGATAACTGCAATAGACACTGCTGTTTAAAAGAGGATGGTGGTAGTGGTGGGTAGGGAGAATGCAAACACATAGCAGTCATTGGTACATAGAAATTCTGAAATCTAGCCAGGCACATGTTTTTGCCAGTTCCTTAATTAAGGCCTAGTTCTGTTCCCTGGGAATGAGTCTCTGTGACTTTTGGTTCTGCCCTCTGAGTCATCCTTCTTTTTCCATAAGAAACAGTCCATTTTTGTAGTTGAGTAGTTTTCTCAGCCTGCTCTCTGCCTACAGTAAATTGGGAATCCAAAGACCTCTTTTCATTTTGTACTGTCTCTGTCAGTTTCAGCCAAGCTAATGTAATCCTTTTAAAATTTGAGGAGTTTCCTGTGTATCAAGTTATACTTTATTCCATTATCCAAACAACACACCCACAAATCTCTTTCAGATAGCCTTTCTCAACCTTGGGCCCCCTGTGAAGCTGCTGTGGAATGATACCCTTAAGACTCTTGAAAACCCTATTGTTTAACACAGAGGGTCCGTGAGGCACAGCATTAAGATCCTCAAAAAGAATTTTCCCCCTCCTAAGAATAATTTTGAAAGGATCTATGAGACACTGCCCTAAATCTTTCTGAGGTCTTAACAAAAGATTTTATAGTGCACCCTTCACTTCTCTTTACCCTGTGATCTCATTTTGCTGGTAACACCTTGGATTTGATCTTTACTATGAGGCCAGCTGTTCCTTTGAGATCCTTGTGCTGGCTGGAAGTGCTATCCTGGGCCCTTCTTTAGTTTATCTCTCTCTTCTCACATTTTATCATAGACAGCTAGAAAAAGCCAGTTGACACTTTGTAC
This sequence comes from Equus quagga, assembly GCF_021613505.1. Classification (NCBI taxonomy): domain Eukaryota; kingdom Metazoa; phylum Chordata; class Mammalia; order Perissodactyla; family Equidae; genus Equus; species Equus quagga. The sequence goes on along the minus strand of NC_060271.1, from coordinate 8,065,246 downwards.
TTTCTGCCTAGAAACTCCCCAGCCAGATGCTCAAGTTCGTTAGGTACTTTTCAATTTTCCATGTTACCACAAGTGACCGTGTTGCCAAACCTTCCTCCAGTTTCCAATAACAATTCCTTGACTGTTCTGCAAGTCCTCACCAACAGTCTTCTCCATGTCTTAATGCCCTTCAAGTTTCCATCCATCGTGCAGTCTCAAAGCCAATGTCACATGTCTTGGGTTTTGTGTTAATAGAAGTGCACCATTTCCAGGTATCAACTTCTATTGTGGTTACCAGTTGCTGCCTAACAAATTATCCCCAAACCTAGTAACTTAAAGAAAATTATCATATCTCTTGATTTTGTGGGTCAATATTTGGGGTAAAGAATGGATGATTGATTCTTCGACTCCACGTGAAGAGTGAAATAGGGTCAGTGGATGGTACTCAGCTGGTAGTTGGGTTGGTCTGGAGGATCTCAGATAGTTTCACTCACATGACAGACATTGACAAGGACAGTTGGAAGGCTGGATTCAACTAAGCACTTCTCCCTTTCATGAAGTCTGGGCTCAAGCAGGCCCTTCTCTGCATGTAGTCTCAAAGCCTGTCCATGAGGTCTCTCTAGAAGGGATATCAAACACATGCTACATGACACCCAAGGGCTCCGAGAGGCAGTGTTCCAAAAGATAGGAAATGGAACTTCCAGGTTTTTAATCCCAGGCTTGGAAACTGATAGTGTCATTTCTGCAATATTTTATTAGTTAAAGCAGTCACAGGGTCTGCTCAGATTTAAGAGGAAAGGACATAGACACCATTTCTTGATAGGAGGAGCATCAAAGAATTTGTGGCCATATTTAATCTGCCACATAAAGAAGTTTAACAGAAAAACCAAGAGTTGAACCCAGATCTTCTGCCTCTAGTTGCATGCATGTGCCATTACTGCACTCATTCATTCATTCATGATTCAACAAACATTTCTGGAATGCCCCCATGTCTGCTAGGTACCATGTTAGACACTGAGACAGGATATAAACGTTAAAAAGATATGAACTCTATTCTGGGATATCCTACAAGCTAATGAGGCCAATGGATATATCCACGCATAATGCTAGATGCTAATAGAGAGGTACGCCAAATACTGGAGGAAGATACAAGAGGTAGGAAATATCTACAGTGGGGAAGAGGGAGTGTTGGGAGGGCTTCCCAGTGTTAACTGAAAAAGCCTCAAGATGAATTTATTCATGAATAACCAAAAAAATTGCAATTCACGATGTGCATGTTATGGCAAACTATAGGCAAATCCAACAAACAAAGAAGGGGAGCTGCCTATAGAGAAAAAGGGAGAGTAGTGAGGGGCTGTTTTGAGAAAGTCCGTTTAGGGAAAGTAACAGTTCAGGGTGGCAATGACTTCTCATTGACCGAGCTGCCGTGTTTCTCACTGGCTGGGCCGTTGCCAGGTGAGGAGAGAAATCTTCCTTTGGTAGTATAGTTTTACTTCCTGTCCAAGACGCAAGCATCCATCTCTTCTCCTTTGATGTAATTGATGATATGATAGAGTGTGAGAGCTCCCCCTACCGGCCTTCCCAACTCCAGTTTAGTCAAGGTTTCTTTTACTAATTTCTGCAGTAGAGAAATGAACTCACAGCTGAGTTTCAAAAGCTGAAGAGAATTTGCTGAGAAGAGAAGACAATGAAAGACTTTATAGTCATTGGCCAAGGGCAGACGGGGTGAAAGAGCACGGTATGTTTGGGAAACATTGAGGAGTTCACATGATTGATATAGAAGATATAAGGGGTACAAGCCACTCAGAAATTATTTTGACATTTTTTTTCCTGAGGCAGTCAGAGGCATAGGGAGAAAGTGATGGGAGACTTCATTTCAACTTCATGTTTTTCCTATTGATGATTCTAAGAGTTGTGACTCCAAAGCTTTCTTTTCTATGCTTCCATTTGCAACCCCCCCACACCCCATTTCTTCGTTAAATCATGGCAATAGGATTAGAGGAAGATAAGGTCATTTCGAGATTTATATTTACATCCAGCATGTAAACCCCTGTCTTTCATTATGTGTGCAAGTATGGATAATGGACTGTGTGTGATGAATATTAATCATGCCTTTTCGTTTGGGTATTTGAAGACTACACAGTGAGCCTAACCCTAGTACTTGCTGGTGTAGGGATTGATGTGGTGCAAGTAAGGGGTTATTTTACTTGGCATCAGACTTCAACACACTAAGTCGGTGTCCCATTCCACTACCTGTCCTCTGTGATGCCTTTGTGAGAATCACAAAAGTACATTCTCTGGGTGATACAGCCCCACATCAGGTTTCAGTGGCTTGAAGAGTAAAGTAAGGTCTTAATTTCAGCTGCCACTTGTTTCCTGGCTTGTCATGTACACAACGTGCATCTCTATGTTCTGGCCTTGCCTGATTATTGGTGTTCCATTGTTATATTCAGAACAGAGCCTGTGGACACAGACCAAAGAAGCCATTTTCCATTCCATACTCCTCATATCCCTTGATTCTAATGTATTCTGTGATCTACGGTTCAAACACCAAGCAAATCATCCTCCTTCTCTGTACTTATTTTTCTCTCCCTGAAAGTTCCAAGGACTAGTCATTCCTATCCTGGGATATAGAGCCTCCTTTGTCAGGAATAAGTTTGGCAAGCATAATGTTCTATCCATACTCTCACCTGCCTCAGGAAAATGATTTCTTTTTAAGTTGTTTTTTCATCGTATAAACCATTTTGAAACACTAATAGCAGCAATAAAGAGAAAGAGTGAGAGGGAACGTTGCCAACAATCCTGTCTCCTATCAGATAAGCCATTTTCATTTCCCATGGTGACCATTGTCTCCAAGTTCCTAAATTCCAAACTCTGTCAACAAGTATGTATTTTTTCATTGTTTTAATGAGAGAATACGTTTCATTTTATTTTCTTTATTTTTTACTAAATAGTACCTCCTGGAGGATTCTGGGAAGATGTCTGCATAGGAGGCCTCTGAAGTCACCTCCTCCCACAAACACAACAAATCTACAACTACCTGTGCAACAATTTCCTGTGAGAGAGAGCTGGAAATTGGATAAAGGGAACCCCCATGACAAGGGACAAAACTGACAGGAGTGGAAGAGGCAGAAATTCACCTCTGCTGAGGAAAAAGACATATCCTAGCTGTGGCCCTTCACAGTCGGGAACAACCTCAAAGGTACAAAGCCATTCCCAGAGGAGTAGGGGGATCTGAGTGGGGATCCATGTCACAATAGGCATCCTAGCCTTTGGATTCAGCACAGGTGAAATGAGATCCCATAATACCTGGCTTTGCTGGCTTTGAAAACCAACGGGGGATATCCCCAGAAAAACTATTGGACTTCAGAGAGAAAAGCCTGCTCTTAAAGGGCTCATGCACAGATTCACCTATTCTGGAAACCAACACAAAAACACCAGAAAGAAAGGTGCATAGTCCTTTGGTGAAAGAGACTCATTTGGTAAGCTCTGAGCTCCTCTCAAAGAGGCAGGAGGTGGTTGGACACTTCCCCAGGGACTAAGACACTGGCAGCAGCCATTATTGAGACCTAGCACAGTCATGCTGACACAGACACTGGCAGACACCATTGGATTTCTTCCTCTGGTCTATTAGTGCAGGGGTTTGCCCTTCCCACTAGAGCATCATTTTAATCCAGCTCAGCCAGGGAGGCAGCCCACGCTAGAGACCAGCCCCGCCCACCAGCAATCCATGGTGAACTTGTGGGCATCTGTAGTGGAGTGGGTGGAACCTCTGCAGTGAGGAGAGTGGGCCCATCTCTGGCAGGGGGTGCATGCGGGCAGGCCCGACGGCAGTGGGGTGTAACAGCCACAGCCAACTATTGCCCCCGGCCATATCAAACAGCCACACATAGGATTTGCTCCACCTTCCAAACGCCTAATTTCAAAATATACTACAACGCTATAGTAATCAAAATAGCATGATGCTGGCACAAAAACAGACACACAGATCAATGGAACAGAATTGAGAGCCCAGAAATAAACCCACACATCTGTAGACAGCTAATTTTCGACAAGGAAGCCAAGAACATACAATGGAGAACAGAAAGTCTCTTCAATAAATGTTATTGGGAAACCTGGACAGCCACATTCAAAAGAATGAAAGTAGACCATTATCTTCCACCATACACAACAGTTAACTCAGAATGGATTAAAGACTTCAATTTAAGACCTGAAACTATGAAAATTCTAGAAGAAAACATAGGCAGTGTGTTCTTCAACATCAGTCTTAGCAGCATATTTTCAAGTCCCATGTCTGACCAGGCAAGGGAAACAATAGAAAAATAAACAAATGGAACTACATCAAACTAAAAAGCTTCTACACAGCAAAGGAAACCATCAACAAAATGAAAAGACAGCCTAACAATTGGGAGAGGATATTTGCAAACCGCATATCTGATAAGGAGTTAATATCCAAAATATATAGAGAACTCATACATCTCAACAACAAAAATACTAACAACCTAATTTAAAAACGGGCAAAAGATCTGAACAGACATTTCCCCAAAGAAGATATACCGATGGCCAACAGGCACGTGAGAAGATGTTCAACATCACTAAGTATCAGGGAAATGCAAACCAAAACTACAATGAGATATCGCCTCATGCTCTGTCAGAATGGCTATAACTAACAAGACAGGAAATAATGTGCTGGAAAAGATGTGGAGAAAATGGGACTCTCATTCACTGCTGGTGGGAGTGCAAATTGGTGCAGCCATTACGGAAAACAATATGGAGATTCCTCAAAAAATTAAGAATACAACTACCATATGATCCAACTATTCTACTCCTGAAATTTATCCAAAGAACATGAAAACATGAATGCATAAAGATATATGCACCCCTATGTTCATTGCAGCATTGTTCACAATAGCCAAGAGTTGGAAACAACCTAGGTGCCTATAAAGAGATGAATGGATAAAGAAGATGTGGTATATATACACAATGAAATACTACTCAGTCCTAAAAAATGATGAAATCTGGCCATTTGTGACATCATGGATGGACCTTGAAGGTATTATTCTAAGTGAAATAAGTCAGAGAGATAAAGTCAAATACCATATGATCTCACTCATAAATAGAAGATAAAAACAACAATAAATGAATACATAGAGACAGAGATTGGATTGGTGGCAACCAAAGGGGAAGGGGGGAGGAAGGAGTACAAAAGGGGTGATTAGGCACATGTGTATGGTGATGGATTTTAATTAGTCTTTGGGTGGTGAAAATGATGTAATCTACACAGAAATCAAAATATAATGATGTACACCCAAAATTTTATAATGTTATAAACCAATGTTACAGCAATAAAAAAATTTAAAAAAGAAAAAAAAAGTTATGTGTATTTTAACACAATTTTAAAAAAGGGAAAAAAACAGTTCTGGAGATGAATGGCAGTGATGATTGCACAACATTATGAATGTGTTTAATACCACTGAACTGTACACTTCAAAATGGTTAAGATGGTAGATTTGTTTATGCGTATTTTACCATCATAAAAAAACTTAGGAAAAAAATGTCATCAAGAATCTGTATGTGTTCTATTTGCAGTTTCCCACTGTGTCATGGCATTTGTCTCTACTTTGCCTTCATCCACGCTATCCTTCTGCCTGAGTCCTTTGTCTTCAGTCTTCCCCAGCTGCTCCTGGTCATCCTACAAAACTCAAGTGTCAGGAAAATTTTTTAATCCTCCTAGACCAATGTACCTCAAACTTTAATGTGCATATTATGGTAAAATGTACATTCTCATTTAGTCTCAAGTGGGGCCTGAAACTTTGCATTTCTCACAAGCTCACAATCCCAGGTGATTCAGATAATGCTGATCCATGGACCACACTTTGAGTAAGAAAGCTTTTAGACTAACAATTCTCAAACTTTTTATCTTAGGACCCCAATGCACTCTTAAAAATTATTGAGGATCCCAGTAAGCTTTTGTTTACATAGATTATATCTATCAATATATATCATGTTAGAAAATAAAACTGAGAAATATAAAAATTATATTTAATTCATTTAAAAATAACAATATTGGGGCTGGCCCCGTGGCCAAGTGGTTACGTTCGCGCGCTCCGCTGCTGGCGGCCCAGTGTTTCATTGGTTCGAATCCTGGGCGCGGACATGGCACTGCTCATCAAACCACGCTGAGGCAGCGTCCCCCATGCCACAACTAGAAGGACCCACAACGAAGAATATACAACTACGTACTGGGGGGCTTTGGGGAGAAAAAGGAAAAAATAAAATCTTAAAAAAAAAATAAAAATAACAATATTAAGCCCATTACATGTTAAAATAAATAACACATTTTTATGAAAAATAACTGTATTTTCAAGAAAAATGTTCTACATTTTTGCAATATCTCTTTAATATCTGGTTCCATTCTATCAGAAATGGACAGTCCAGTATATGGACAATCTGTAAGGACATAGGTGAACTCAACGTCACCAATAAACTGGGTATAATGGAAATCTATAGACCACCTTATCCAACAACAGGAGAACACACATTCTTCTCAAGCTCACATGAAACATTGACCAAGATAGACTACATTCTGGGCTATAAAACATACCTTAACAAATTTAAAAGAATAGAAATCATATAATGTCTGTTCTCAGACCACAATGGAATTAAACTGGAAATCAATAACAGAAAGATAGCTGGAAAATACCAAAATACTTAGAGATTAAACAACACACTTCTAAATAATACACAGGTCAAAGAAGAAATCACAAGAGAAATTAAACAATATTTTGAACTAAGTGAAAATGAAAAGAGAACTTATCAAAATTTGTGAGATAAGCAAAAGTAGCGCTTAGAGGGAAATTTACAGCATTGAATGCATATATTAGAAAAGAAAAAAGATCTAAAATCAGTCACTTAAGCTTCCACCTTCGGGCTGCCTCCGTGGCCGAGTGGTTAAGTTTGTATGCTCTGCTTCAGCAGCCCAGGGTTTCACCAGTTTGGATCCTGGACACGGACATGGCACTGCTCTTCAGGCCATGCTGAGGTGGTGTCCTGCGTAGCACAACCAGAGACACTCACAACTAGGACATTCCACTATGTACTGGGGAGCTTTGGGGAGAAGAAGAAGAAGAAGAGGGAGAAAGAAGATTGGCAACAGATGTTATCTCAGGTGCTAATCTTTAAAAAAAAAGTTTCCACCTTAGAAACTAGAAACTAGAAAACTAGAAACTAGAAATAGAAAGGCAAATTAAATCCAAAGGAAGCAGAAGAAAAGAAATAATAAAAATTAGAGCAGAAATCAATGAAATTGAAAATAGAAAATCTATAGAGAAAATAAATGAAACCAAAAGCTGGTTCTTTGAAAAGATCAATAAAATGGATAAGTCTCTAGCCAGGCTAACTAAGAAAAAAAGAGAGAGAACGCAAATAACTAACATCAGAAATGAAACATCACTACAGATCCCATGGACATTAACAGGGTAATAAAGGAATACTATGAACAACTCTATGCCCATATATTTGATAACTTAAATGAAACGGACCAATTCCTTGGAAGACACAATCTGCCAAAACTCACACAAGAAGAAACAGACAATATGAATAAGCCCATATTTATTTTAAAAAGTGAATGAATAATTAATAACCTTACAAAACAATGGGTTTTTTGAACCTGATGGGTTCACTGGAGAATTCTTCTTTTTTGAAGATTGGTACCTGAGCTAACATCTATTGCCAATCTTCTTTCCGCTTCTCCTTCTCCTTCTTCTCCACAAAGCCCCCCAGTATGTAGTTGTGTATTCTAGTTGTAGGTCCTTCTGGTTGTGCTACGTGGGACACCACCTCAGCACGGCTTGATGAGCAGTGCCATGTCCGTACCCAGGATCCAAACCAGTGAAACCTGGGCCGCCAAAGTGGAGTGCGTGGACTTTACCATTCATCCACAGGACAGATCCCCACTGGAGAATTCTACCAAACATTTGAGGAAGAAATTGTACCAATTCTCTACAATCTCTTTCAGAAGATAGCGCCAAGAGAATATTTCCTAACTCAATCTAAGAGACCAGGATTACCCTAAAACCAAAACCAGACAAAGACATTAAAAGAAAACTACTGATCAATATCTCTCATGAACATAGATGCAAAAACCCTTCGACAAAACGTTAGCAAATAGAATCTAACAATGTATTTAAAAAATTATATACCAAGTGAAATTTATCCGAGGTATGCAAGGCTGGTTCAACATTTAAAAATCAATGAATGTGACTCATCACATCAATAGGCTAAAGAAGAAAAATCACATGATAATATCAATAGATGCAGAAAAAGCATTTGACAAAATCCAACACCAATACATGTAAATACTTTCAGTAAACTAGGAATAGACGGGACCTTTCTCAACTTGATAAAGAATATCTAAAAAAACCCTACAGCTAGCATCATACTTAATGGTGAGAAACTGAAGCTTTTCCACTAAGATAAGGAACAAGGCAAGGACATCCTCTCTCACCACAGCTTTTCAACATTATACTGGAAGTTCTAGCTAATGCAATTAGACAAGAAAAGGAAATCAAAGGTATACAGATTGAGAAGGAAGAAATAAAACTGACTTTGTTCATAGATGACATGATCATCTATGCAGAAAATCCAAAATAATCAACAGAAAAATTCCTGGAACTAATAAGCGATTATACCAAGATTGCAGAATACAAGGTTAGTATACAAAAGTCTGTTGTTTTCCTATATATTAGCAATAAACAAGTGGAATTTGAAATCAAAATTGAAATGCCATTTACGTTAGCACCCACCAAAAATGAAATATTTATGTATAGATCTAATGAAATATGTGCAATATCTATATGAAGGAAACTATGAAATTCTGATGAATGAAATCAAAGAAGAACTAAATAAATGGATAGATAGTCCGTGTTCCTGGATAGGAAGATTCAATATTGTCAAGATGTCAGTTCTTCCCAACTTGATCTATAGATTCAATGCAATCCCAATCAAAATCCCAGCAAGTTATTTTGTGGATATCAACAAACTGATTCTAAAGTTTTTATGGAGAGGCAAAAGACCCAAAATAACCAACAGATTATTGAAGAAGAACAAAGTTATAGAACTGATGCTACCTGACTTCAAGACTTACTATAAAGCCAGAGTAATCAAGATAGTATGGTTTTGGAGAAAGAATAGACAAATAGATCAATGGAACAGAATAGACAGCCCAGATAGTCCCACACAAATATAGTCAACTCATCTTTAACAAAGGAGTAAAGGCAATACAATGGAGAAAATATAGTCTTTTCAACAAATGTACTAGGACACTGGAGGCCCACATGCAAAAGAATGACTCTAGACACAGACCTTACACCCCTCACAAAAATTAACTGAAAATGGATTACTCCTAAATGTAAAATGCAAATATATAAACTCCTAGAATATAACATAGGAGAAAATCCAAATGACTTTGAGTTTGGTGAAAACTTTTTAGAAACAATCCATGAAAGAAAGAAATGATAAGCTGGATTTCATTAAAATTAAAATTTTCTGCTATGCAAAAGACGTTGTCAAAAGAAAGAAAAGTGAAGCTGCAGACTGCGAGCCAACATTTGCAAAAGACATATCTGAGAAAGGACTGTTCTCTAAAAGATATTTTAAAAACTCTTAAAACTCAACAATAAGAAAATAAACAACATTCTTTTAAAAAAATGGGCCAATCATCTTAACAGACATGTCATCAATTAAAATATACAGATGTCAAATAAGCATGTGAAATAAAATTTCAGGAAAATGGAAATTAAACAATAATGAGATACACACCATTAGTATGACCAAACCCCAGAACATGACAACGTCAAATGTTGGTGAGGATATGGAGCAACAGGAATTCTCATTCATTACTGGTGGGAATGCAAAATGGCACAACCTTTTTGGAAGATAGTTTGGTAGTTTCCTGCAAAATTAAGTATACTCTTACCATACAATCCAGAAATTGTGCTCCTTGGTATATACCCAACTTAACTGAAAATTTATGTCCACACAGAAACCTGAAAACAGACTGTGAGAATGTAAAAATGGTACAGCTATTGTAGAAAACAGTATGGCTGCTCCTCAAAACATTAAACATAGAGGGGCTGGCCTGTGGCATAGTGGTTAAGGTCGTGTGCTCCACTTCAGCGGCCCAGGGTTTCACTGGTTCAGATCCTTGGCATGGATATGGCACCACTCATTAGGCCATGCTGAGGCAGCATCCCACATGCCACAACTAGAGGGACCCATAACTAAAATATACAACTATGTACTGGTGGGGTTGGGGAGAAAAAGCAGGAAAACAAAAAGAAGATTGGCAACAGTTGTTAGCTCAGGTGCCAATCTAAAAAAAAAAATTAAACATAGAATTACTATATGATCCAGCAGTTCCTCTTTGGGGTATATAACCAAATAATTGAAATCAGAGTCTCAAAGAGATGTTTGTATACCCATATTCATAGCAGCATTTTTCATAATAGCTAAAACGTGGAAGCAACCCAAGTGTCCATCAATGGATGAATGGATAAACAAAATGTGGTATATGCACACAATGGAATTCAGTCTTAAAAAGGAAGGAAATTCTGCAATATGCTACAACATGGATGAACCTTGAAGACATTAAGCTAAATGAAATAAGCCAGTCACAAAAGGGCAAATACTATATGACTATACTTATACGAGATACTTCGAGTAGTCAAAAACATTGAGATAGAAAATAGAATAGTGGTTGCCAGGGGCTGAGGGGAGGGGAGAATGGGGAGTTATTGTTTAATGGGTAGTTTCACCTTTACAAGATGAAGAGTTCCGGAGATGGATGATGGTGATTGTTGCACAATATTACGAATGTATTTAATACCACTGAACTGTACACCTAAAAATGGTTAAGGGGGTAAATTTTATATTAAGTGTAGAAATTAATAAAAGAAACCTTATCTAAATTGGAGTTGGGAAGGCATGTAGGGGGAGCTCTCATGCTCTATCATATGTCATCAATTACACCAAACAGGAAGAGACATACACTGCATCTTCCTCAGGAAGTAAAACTACAGCTGAAGGAAGATTTCTCCTTCCATCCGGCAATAGCCCAGCCAATGACAAATGCTGCAGCTCAGCCAATAAAAGCCATTGCAGCCCTGAACTGTTACTTTCCCCCTGTGGACTTTCTTTTAGAACAACCCACCCCTACTCTCCCTTTTTCTCTATAAAAGTAAGCTTCCCTCCTTTGTTTTCCAGATTTGCCTATCGTTCGTCACAGCATGCACATCCTGAATTGCAATTCTTTTGGCTATTCCTGAATAAACTCATTTTGAGGGTAAAATAACAGGTGAATTTGCTTTTAAGTTAACAGTGATGTATTTTACCGCAATTTAAAAAATTGGAAAAAAAAAACCCTGTAGATGGATGTTTATAGCAGCTTTATTCATAATCAGCAAAATTTGGAAGCAACTAAGATGTCCATCAGTAGGTGAATGGATAAATAAACTGTGGGACACCCAGAGAGTGGAACCTTATTCAGTGCTAAAAGGAAATGGGCTATCAAGCCATGGATAGACCTGGAGGAAACTTCATTGCATATTACCAAGTGAAACAAGCCAATCTGAAAAGGCTACATATTGTAGGATCCCAACTATATGACATTCTGAAAAAGGAAAAGCTATGGAGACAGAAAAGAAATTAGTTGTTGCCAGGGGTTAGGAGTGAGGGAGGGATGAATAGGTGGAGCACAGATTTGGGAGGCGGTGAAACCATTCTGTATGATGCTATAGTTGTGGATACATGTCATTATAAATTTGTTCAAACCCGCAGAATATATGGCACTGAGTGAACTCTAAGATAAGCAAGGATTTTCTGTGATAGTGATGTGTCATTGCAGGTTCATCGATTGTAACAAATGTACCACTCTGGTGGAGAATGTTGATAATGGGGGAGGCTAGGTACATGTGAGGGCAGGCTGTATATGATAGATCTCTATACCTTCTCAATATTGATGTAAACCTAAAATGAGTCTAAACAATAAAGTCTATTTTTTAGAAAATACAGCTCAGTAGAAGATACTGGATTCTCATATCTGCTTCTGGATTAGATCTCCTGCTGTCAGAGAAAACCAGAGTCAGACAGAAGTTAAAGCAGTAAAGGCAAACTTTATTCAAGAACTATTGCAATAGGGGAAGAGAGACCTCAGTATAGAACTGGATTCCATTCTGAATACAAAAGGACAAGCGGGGATTTGTGGGCAAGGGACAGGGTGGGAGTCAGTGGATAGAATCTTACTAAGAGGAAACAACATGGATAAGGGGAATTCTGGCTAAACCCACTTGATAGGATTTTTGCTGAAGGCAGGCCAAGGTGGTCAAATACCATGGATGGGGGATTCCGGTGAAACTGACTCAGCTAGAGTCTTGCTAAAACTGGAATAAGTGGGCCAAGGACAGAGCCCATGGTTGGGGCCTTAAGGGCTTAGAGGAGCCTGACTAGAGTAGGTCAAGGAGAGTTTTTGTCACTGCAATGGTCCTGGTTACTATTCTCGATTTTAAATTACATTTTGTGAGTGGGTCACGCTCTCTGGTCTATAGGGCATTTCCCAAGGGCTCCTTTCTAAAGCCAGGTTGGGAAGATAGATCACTGAACAGCTACTTCCTTACAAAGGTACATGTGGATGCCAAAGGCATTCAAGAGAAGTCTTTCTTTATTCCCCTGTTTTTACACATTCAGGGAAGACCACCAGGATGAAAAAAGATGTAGTCCCTTCCCACAACCTAGTAAACACAACTGATATATGATTCACATCCTGGCTTTACCCCTGAATAGCCATGTGAAGCCATGTTTCTATTTCTGTAAAACAGGAAGATCACTATAAACCTTTCAGGGCACTTACGTGTCTGGATCAAGCTAATAAATAGCAGTTATGATTAGATATATTAAAAATTGTGTTAAAATAGTCACATATGATATTTAGATATACACAACATAATAACAGATCCCATTTGTTTTATACTGTTACCTATATTCCAACTAAGTGCAATCAGTGACAGCTACATGAAGAAAGAGATACTTAAGGAAGGTCTTAAAAGATGGCTGGATTTCAATAGAAGGGAACAGCATGGTAAAAGGTCAGATGTGGAAAAGCATAGTGCAGGTTGAGGGCACGGCAAGTAGTGGTGATGTGGCTGGAGTGGAGGATGACTGGTTGGAGTCAGAGTCATATGGGAGATGAGGACGGGACCAAATGGTGCAAGGCCTTAATGCCATGCTAAATTTCTGAACCAGAAGTCTATGAATGCTCTCTTATCACATTTTTCCTGGCTGTAGTGTGGAGGATGGATTGATGGTGCAGAGGCATGGACTTCCTTAAAACGCCATCGCAATAGTTCAGAGGAGTCAAACAAAACAGCAATGCAGGAAAAAATGCAAATACCTGAAATTTTCCTCCCAAAGGATCCAATAATTTCACTTTTCCAAGCTAGAGAATGAAGCAATGATTCTTGGGGTTGTGTGAAAGATTCTTATATAAACACGGCATTAGGGTTACACCTATTTAGGTGGGAGCTATTAATGGGAGGAAAGACAAGTCTTGGAGAAGAGGGCATACAGCAAAAAGGTTGTATTTAAAATGGAATCTGAATGCATCTACCTAAGATAGTTATTTTGTAGAATAGGGACTTCAAAGTTAAAGCACTCAGGTCCGTACCAGTTTAATGCTCTCCTACCTCTAAGAATCCTTTCAGATTCTCACCCAAATGGTGTAATCACTCTCCTCTGGGCCCTCTAAAAACCTCTGATGAGGGGTGGGAGAAGGACTCATCTATTTACTTGTCTTCCCAGCTGAACTCCGGGCTCCTTCAGGAACAAGCCAGGTCTGGTAAATCAGTTTCCCTAGTGCCTAGCAGAGGGTGTGGCGAAAAAAAATCAGTTAAATGGTGAACAAAAGAAAAGGAGTCAAGACCCACTTGTCTTCTTGTTGAAGGAATGACTATTAGGAGCATTCTCGTGTTTCTTGTTTCCTTCCTTTGCAAACATTGCTTCTTGAGCTATTTGTTCATTCAACCAAGAGAGCCTACTCTACCTTAGGCTATGTGCCAGGCTTGCACAGAGGAAGGACAGATGATTCAGCTTGATCGGCTGTGACAGAGAAAAGCTCAGGGACTGAGCACAGAGGAGGTGATTAACCCAGACTGGAGAGTTAGGAAAGGTTTCCCAGGGGAAATGAAGTTGAGTCCAGGAAGGATAAATGGGAATAAGCGTTAGCCTGATGGGAAGTAGAAGGTTGGGAGCGGGGAGAAGAGAGTTTCTGTTAGAGAAACAATACAGGCAAAGGCCTCAGCCAGAGGGAACATTCTTCTAGATAACCGAAAGTGCTTTATTTAGACAGCCTAAAGTTTAGAATAGGCGAGGAGACAATGCTGCTAATGAGTTGGGGGAGATAGATTTGTAAACCATTGAAGAATTAATAGTCATTAACAGTATTGGGAAGCCATTAAAGTTTTACACAGGCCAATGACATCAGATTTACAATTAAAAAGATAATTCAACTGTGCAAATAGCGGACTGAATGGGGCAATGGTGACTGCAAGGAGAACAGCTGAGGGTATTACAGTAGCGCGGGCGAGAGATGATGGTGGCTTGGACTACCGTGGCGGGGGAAAGAAACAGAACACTCCGAGGTACACAGCTGGAGGAAGAATCTGTCCGGTTGTGATGTAGGAGGACAAGGAAGTAATTAGAGAGGTAGGGAAGGTTCATTAGTGAGCTTGGACTTTATTCTGAAGGGATAAAGGGGAAGCCAATTAACATTTTAACCATGGGAGTTATACAATCAGATATGCGTTTATAAATAGATCACTTGGCAGAGGGTAGTGAGAAGGCTGTAGGAACAGTGCACAGGTAAGAGCCGAGACTCGCCGAGAGGGAGAAATGTACGTGGGCAGGCAGGGGAGACCCGAGGGAGGTTTCGGAGTCAGGCACCCAGCCAACTGTCAGACGGAGAAGCAGAGACTGACGCAGCCCAGGGACAGCTGCTGGGGGTGCAGGGGGTGCGGCCGCGCCGCCGGAGCTGCCCACGCCTCCCGGCGCCGGGGGCGGGACCGGAGCACGCACAGCGGCGTGACGCAGGGCCGCAGCTGGCCTCGTTCTGGCCGCCGCCGCCGCTTTGAGGCGGAGTAGGATGAGGCCCGCGGCCGCGGCTCCGGCGTCGGCAGGGGCAGCAGCTGAGGCAGCAGCTGAGGCAGCCGCGACGGCCGCGCCCCCCCCTCCTGACCTGGATTAGGCCCAGCAGCTCCGTGGCCGCCGCCGCCCCGCGGGGGGGGGGGGGGGGGGAGGGCTTCGTCTCCCCCCCCCCCCCCCCCCCCCATCTCCGCCTCGCAGGAGGCAACCGCCGCGACCCCGGCGGAGCCCGCGGCCCAGCCTTGAGCCCCCACCCCCGGGGGCTGGCATGAGCGGCCCTTCGGCGGCGCCGGGGGGCGGGGGAGCCGCCGCCGCCTGAGCCCCGGCCTGCCGCCCGACCCCACCTCGCCGACCGAGGCTGACCGCGGAGCGTGCGACGACCCCGCCACTGCTTTCTTACTCCCCCAGATCACACACCGCAGCCCCGGAAGATGGGGAACTGCCTCAAATCCCCCACTTCGGATGACATCTCCCTCCTTCACGAGTCTCAGTCCGACCGGGCTAGTTTTGGCGAGGGGACGGAGCCGGATCAGGAGCCGCCGCCGCCATATCAGGTAGGGGAGGGTGTGTGTTGGGGAGGAGGGGGTGCGAGGAGTGGAAGCAGGTCCAGGCGAGATCGAGGGGGCTTCGGGGCTGTCACTGCCCCTGGCCTCGGCAAGGCCTGCCGGGGCGGGGGGGGGGTTGACCCCCTTAGGGCTGGATCCGAGGGTGATTGCGCCCCACTCCCAAAATAAGGGGGATCCTTCACTTCCCCCTCAGGCATGATGTGGGGATGGTACCCTCTGTCCTTGAGGTCTGGGATCCGAGTATGTGATCAGTATCGCCTTGGCCAGTGGCTGGTGGTTCGCTTGTCGAGTTTGGGAGTGACATTTTCCTGTCTTTATGTCTGAATCGTGGAATGTGTGGAAGCTGTGAGGTTTGGGGATGATTTTCTCATCGCACCGCCAACTGGATTATGAGTTCTGGATGGGTGGTTGCCCCCGACCCATTTAAATTTTCATATGTGGTCATCCTCTCCTGCCTCCCTGCTCTCTCCCTCACCTGTCTGTCGGTGTTAATTGGATCTGGTAGGTCTTCATTTCTGCTTCTACTTGGGAGAAGAAGTGGTCTTCAAGTGATTTTAGTCCCAGCGAATCAAGAGTTACTTGTTTACATATATGTGTATATTAATTTTTAACCCCTCCTTCTTTTGCTCCACCCCTATGACACACCTTTTAATCGCGCTGACTTAATAAAACTTGATTATCTTGAACTTTGGAAACCTTTAAACCTGACTTGAGAAATACCTTCTGTTGCTCGTTTGTCTCCCTTTGTATCAAAGACTTCCTCCTAAATAGTTTCATTGCTTTTTGAACAGTCAAGCAGCCCCAGATGTGTTTACACAATTAATAAAGAGCCAAGACCTCTTGAGAAACCTCAAAATAGACATGTAGATGTTATAATCTATAATAAATATAAAAATGTTTCCTCTGCTTTTTCGATTTTACATGATGTTGATTAAAAACTTTTTCCAAAAGGGCTTGGGTGGTTAAGTGGCTTAATTTTTTTCCTAAAGGGGGTTTAGTTTTCTAACTAGGCAGTCTCCTTTGTTGTTTCATGTGGTGACATCATTATCTAGTGTTATTCTTTTCTCATTCTTGTGTAAACCAGTGTCTCATCACACCAGAAAAACCTGATCACATATGCTGGTTTTTCTGAATAAAACCCTTCAGGGTTTTCATATATACCAGTAAAGTCCAATCTTAAGTGTGTCATACAGAAGCCTCTCTGTCTTCTCTCACGTTCTGTATTCCAGGCCTCCCAATACACCAGCCTGTTCACACCTCTCTGCCTTTGCTCCAGTTGCCCCCTCTGCTTGGAGCCCTTCCCCCAAGGTCGGCCAGGTGAACATCTAATCCTCTTTGAGGACTCAGCTCTCCTGTGTCACCCCGTATCTGAAGTTCCTATATTTCTCTCCCCCCCATTGCTTCCTTGCTTGTGTCCTCCCCCACCACCCGTCCCTCTGCACTTCCAAAAGCAGCACATACAGCACTTGAGTGTTAATATCCTCGTTTAGTTAGATGTATGTCTCATCCTTGGGTGGTTCCCTCCTCCCCCAGTGTAAGCTGCATGCAGGTAGGAACCTGTGTCTCCTGTTTGCTGTTGTATCCCCAGCATCTGGCCTACAGTAGGCACTCAGTAACTGCGATAAGTGAAGACTATAAGCCCTTGAGAACAGGGTCTGTATCCCCAATGCTTCGAGCAATTTCTGAGACATAAGAAGCACTTAAATGTTGAATGAATTAATGAATTTAAATTCAGTATTGTGTTTTCTAAGTTTACACAGCCATTTCTTACAAAGAATTGTCACAGGGGAAGGCTCTTTAAAAATCCAAGCTAAACCTGGATGTCTTTCTGAATCTTTGAAGCAAGTAAATTGTTTATATTTCACTCTTCGTTTGCCTCATAATGTGCTTATTTCAGTTTCATGAGCAAATGTTTTTAGAAGTATGAACTTTTTCAAAATCTTCTTCCATGTTCCCTAGACCCTTTTAAGGCAAATTGAGTATCTTTGACTTCTTGCCCTCTTTCTCTCATCCTTAGATAATATAGTGTTAAGGATAACTCTTTAGAATTTATGAGAGTTGTAGTAGTCTTTTCCAGGAGGACTACATGATAATGAGGGGTTTTTTTGGTATCGTGAAGGAACATGTTTTGAAACATGTTATTTGTGACAGTGGGAGTTTTTTGTGGTTGCCCTTTCCTGAGGTGAATGACCCACATACCGATAGGCCTATTTGGTATCAGTTGGAAGAAAACAATTTCTTTAAAAGATGGGAGCAGAAAAAGAAACTTTTGTAGAAAAAAATTTGTCCCCCTGAAGGAAATAAATTCTTAGGAATGGTTAATTTAGATCTGAGAAGCACCAATCCAAGGCAAATGATTTATATTTTCAGTGAACAGAAGTAACTTATTTTTTCCTTCAAAAATAGTGTATAACGGAGCTGCGGGAATATTGGCTTATTTCTTTAAAGAATAGTCTCAGCTGGAATAGGATTAAAAAAAATTTCATAAAGGGAATGGCTGATTATTAAGGCAAACACTTGGTGTTTTGCTGTAATGATTAGTTAAAAGATATCCTTTCTGTTTGTGTTGCACAATGTACATATATGCTGAGAGCTCTATATTTCCTAGTAAGAGGATCTGACAGATTTGTTTTATTTGTTTATTTGTGCTTAAACGTAAGTGCTGCACTGTTATGGTCAAAGTTTATAAGAAGTACATGTTTCTCTCCTGGGTTTCTTTACTGGCCTTCTAACTGGTCTCCCTGCTTTCGCCATTGCGCTCCCTACACAGTCATGCAGTGCCCTTTGGTCAGCGGCCGACCGCACCTGATGGTGGTCCCATAAGATGAGTACCGTGTAGCCTGAGGGTGTGTACTCACCCAGACCCAGACCTAGATCTGTGAGGCTCACACCGATGGAATCAGCTGACAGCACATTTCTCCGAACATACCTCCGTCAGTAGGCAACACGGCTGTTCTTAACCCACTGATGACTAGTCTCTTCTTAACCCAGCAGTCACAGTGGTTTTGGTAAAACAGATCATGACACTCTGCTCAACATCTTGTTGATTCCCATTTCATTCAGGGTGAAAGCCAGATTCCTTACAGTGTTGCATAAACCCTACATAATCTATACTCCCTGCCCCCACACATAGCTCTCTTGACACCTTTCCTATTACTCTCCCCGAGCTGGCTCCCCTTTAGCCTCTCTGGCCTCCTTGTTCCTAGGATACTCCAGGACCATTGCCCTGGTTGTTTTTTGTGCCCGGGTACTCTTCCCCCAGATATCACCGTGGCTGACTTCCTCACCTCCTTCAAGTCATTACTCAAATGACACCTTCTTAAACCCTCTTTGACCACCCTATTTAGAATTGCAACCTGCCCCAACACCCTGGAATTCTCCCTTACTCTGTTCTGTTTTTCTCCATGGCATTTATCACTTTCTGACACACTATGTTTACTTACAATGTTTATTGTTTATTATCTGTCTCTTTCCACTAGGTGGTAAGCACCTTGAGGAAAGGGAATTTTAAAAAAATGGTTTCCCAAGAACCTAGAATAGTGCCTGGTACATGTTAAGCGCTCAATTGCTGGTTGAATAAATCGATTTCTTTTCATTGAATTAATATATTTGTTTTGACGCAAGTGCAGTTGAATGTCTTATAAGAACTATGCATATTCCTAGTGCCTTTTTTCCTTTATTATGGATCATTTTTAAGGAGTCAATCCTAAAAATCAAGTCCCGATAATATTAAATATAGGAATTGGTTTAAAATAATTATTGATAAAATAATTTAGGATTTTTTTCCACCCTCTATATATTCTATAACAAACATGTCTTTTTTGAGGAAGTACTTGAGTCCTTGTCCTTGAAGAAATGGGAGGGAAGAGGTTAGAGCTTTTCTTGAATTAGAAGGTAAAAACAGAGAAATCTGGCATGCCCTCTACTCTGTCCTCCCTGAATGTTTACAAAGAGTACGATGGAATCCTCCCTAATGGCAGTCAGAGGGATTGTGAGAGGGAGGATAGTCAGGAAAGGCTGGAGAATGAAGGTCTGTAAGAGGGGAGGGCCAGGTAGGTAGCCCAGGGCTGGAAGGTATACGTGAACAGGTTGAGGTACCACGGTCACTCTAAGACCCTCACTTGTCGTATGCTAATTCATGAGTGGCATTCTGTTCGAAAGAGCTTAATATTCATTGAACAACGAGAAAAGTCACTTTACAGTTTTGCAGTAGCTATATAGTTATATAGTTGGAGGTTTACTAATCTCTTCCTCCTGTCCTATCTACACTTTGTGATGAATACATTTGAGATTTTAAAATCAGAAGAAAATAAGTTATTTTTAATACAGCAGTGAGTGCAAATGTAGGTCTGGTTTTGAAGTCAGGTGGAATTGAGTTCAAATCCTGGTTGTTACTTACATGTAAACTAGGAAGAGAGTTTATCAGATTATATTGTGTTTTGAGGAACTTCTTTCGCAAATACCAAAACATAAAATTTTGGATATTTCAAATTGTTACTGAGTAAAGCTTTCTTCAAGATGCGTTTTTTTTTTTTTAAAAAAAGACTTGGTCTCTCCTATGGAACTCAGTAAAATAATCCCCCTCCTTTAAAAATCTAGAATATAATAAAATATTTTTAAGCATTTGAAGCTATAATAATATATTAAGACCTTGTTTTTCTGATATCTTTATGAGGTTAAATTCAGGTAATTGAAGATTTTTTTTCTATGTTGGCATTTTGTTTACCATTTAGGTGGAAATTGCCTCAAAATGTATTTCACATATCTTGTTCTTAGTAAAAAAAGTTCCCTTTGTGTGAAATTTTATCCCTCCCCTCTTGAAGTTCTACCTTTTCATTGAGGGGCGGATCACCTCCAACCTGTTTAATAAAGCCTTCCCTGACCATTTTTTTTCTCTCTCACTCCTGATTTCTACAAGTACACTACTTTTTGTTTATGATATTTATCTGGAAATCATATATTACCTTAATAATTAGCTCTTGGTGCTTTAACAGTTACTATTCTTCCAATTACAGTTTCCTTAAAAATGAGAATGATGTGTTAAGATTTTAAAAATTTCTCAGTGGAGTGGAATGGCACCTTAGAGATTGTAGACACCCAGTGACTACTGTGCTGCCACCACCGTAATTGGAGTCCTCATTACCTCCCAGATAACCTAATTGATGTCTCCTCTCCTCCCCATTCATTTCATTCCTTGCTGCAAGATAAATTCTATCCAGATCAGATCCTTTGCACTTTAATGATTCTTCATGACTCATCGCTGAAGATCTCTCTCTTAGCATTTGAAGTCATGATCTGGCTCCTTACAAACTCTTCGAGCTTTTTGTAGTCTTGTATAGAACCTATATGCTAGTCAGACTTAACAGTTTGCTGTATTCTGTATATGCCTTCTGCTTTCCAGCCTCTGCCTTTGCTCATTCTATTCCCATTTCCCAGAATGCTCTTCCCCTTATTATTCCCAGTGTAAATTCTAGCTTTCAAGGTCCAGCTCAAATGCCATGAATCCTTCTCTGATCTCCCCCAACATGAATAACTTCTTAATCTGAACTTCTTTAGCACTTTGTTTGCTATTCTTAGGACACTTCACCCTTCCTATTTGATTTTAATTATTTATAACAATGTCACCTCTCCTCTACTAGAATCCAGGTCTGATGATTCCATCTTTGCATTGCTATAACTATGCCTTTCACAAAGCAGGCACTCAAATACTTGAGTAAATGTGAAAATCACTTATCGTGTTTTTCTGTAAGAGTGTGAACTTTTGTGGTTGTTTGCTTCTGTAAGTTGATTCTCAGAATCCTGCACTTTAGTATTTGGCCTTTGTCCTTTAAAGGGTTTTGCTGTTTTTCTCTCCCACATTAACTGTTTTATCTGACCATATTCAGTTTCGTCCTATCACTTTTAATTTCTGAAGTGCATGAGCTTTGGGAAAGTTAATCTACATCTTTTTTGAGTTTGGTTTGTGCTCTTTGCTGTTCAGGTTGCCTCGATATTTTTTTTTTAATAAATAAGCAAATATCTTTGCTTATTTATTTATAACCATTCTTGCAAAGTTTTGATTTATTTGTTTATGCCTGATCTCCCACTCTGGATGTCCTTTAATTAAGGCTGATTCTTTGTCATTAAGAATGTATGCACCTTTAAGAATAGGACAGTCTGTGTGTCAGAGTTTAATTCTAGAGCTAATTATAGGGTAACTTGAGAAGGTGGGGTAATGAGTTACTTGGTAAAAAAGATCTGAGAACTTGACTTTCTTAAAATATTTTTTAGTTAATACTTTGTAGAAACCTCCATATTCTATTATAAAATTTAGGTCTTTTAAAATCTTAATGTAATACTTTAGGTAGAATGGGATTCTTCTTTTAAAGATCTTAATTTTATTTTTTTCTTCTAAGTAGAAAAACTGTCACAGAATGGCTACTGTAGGTTCTCCCTGCCATTTTTATTCAACTTTTGCCACTTCTTTCTCTCTTTGTCTTCTGTTTTTATTGTGTCTCAGCCAAGTTAAATTCTAGAAATGAGGAGGGGAGTGAAAAGAGGATGGTTGTAAATACAATTGGAATTAGATGTTATATTTCTTTGTCGTCTTGCCTCAAGCCATTTCTGGATATAGTTATCTTCTATGTATTAACCTGCCTTTAAGCAGAGAGTTAGGGATGATGTATTTCTGTCCTGTATTCAAATAGGTTATTAAAAAATAGGCTGTAAGAAATTTCCAGAAGTTCATCCCTTACCGGTAACTTTTCATAGTGAATTTATCAAGTATTTATGATATTGTTAACATCAGAATTCAGGATTTTTGCAATTGTGACATAAATGAAAGAAAGACTGAGGTGGTAGAGATACTAGAGACTCATAGAGTGGAAATATGAGTGAAAGATGTGAGGAAAAGCTGGTTTATAGACAGCCAATATGTGTGTTTTTAATAGCAGAAGAGATTGCTACATGCAATTGAAAAGTAAAGTGATAAGGGAGAACCAAATATATTTTCTGCTCTTGGGGAATCTGCCTGACCTTTTGATTTTGATATTCAAGTTGGCTTTATGGTGTGTTGCTTTTGAAGTCTTAGAAGAGTTCCTTATTTTAGCTGATTAAAGAAAACTTTGAGTTCGGTTTAATATGAACGCACATATACCTATCTTTTAATTAAATAGCCAACCTGGAGTGTGCTCCCAGGGGCCAGTTGAGTAATTATCTTGTTACTTACTTAATCCAGAGAGCATACAGTAAGGTAACTAAGGGATCTGAAAGTGGGAATGAAGAAAGCAATATTCCAGATATATTTGTTTCTAAATTTATTAAGGTTTTCTGAATTCTTATGAAGCTGGATGGCTTTAAGGAAGAGTGAGACTTTAATAACTGACCCAACTAGTTAAAATTACATTTAATTTTATCTAACAATTTAATTATTATGTTTGTGGGGAAAAAGCACTTTACCGTAAACTGAGTAAGTAGCAAGGCTTAAGGTTAAAAACCAGGACACCTAGTTTCTTCTGTCAGTCAACAAGTATGTGTTAGGCACCGAGGGGAAAGGAGAAATGAGTCCTTTACCCCTAAGGAGTAACCATTTTAGTTAAGGGGACAAGATTAATGTATACACATGAAGTATTTATTAGTTCAGTGTGAAATAGTATATAATCAAGTATTAAATAGTTTGAGGTACACTTTTTTTTTCTTTTTCTTCTTCTCCCCAAAGCCCCCCAGTACATCATGGTATATTGTAGTTGTGAGTGCCTCTGGTTCTCCTATGTGGGAGGCTGCCTCAGAATGGCCTGATGAGCAGTGCTATGTCCGTGCCCAGGATCCGAACTGGCAAAACCCTAGACCGCCGAAGCCCAGCACGCAAACTTAACCACTCGGCCACAGGTTGGCCCCAGATGTAGACTTTTGAAGTTGGGGGATCAGTTTGTGATAGGGCAGTGAATCACAGGTTTACTTTTTAGCTTTTGAAGACTTCAAATGAAATCTTACGTGAATATTGCTGTAACAAATGAACGTAAGCAGGAGAGCGGCCCTGATTAGGTGATGGAGCTTGGAGCTGAAAGAATAATCATCAGTAGGCAGTGTGCATGAATTTAGACAGAGTTGTATAATCTTGTACAGTGAAAGTGTAATATATGTGTGTGTGTGTGTAAATAAACCTTTTTATTGTTTATATACAATGAAGAGTATGCCTTTAACAGTACAATTAATAGTATCTTAACTGTATGGCCCAGTGAACTTTTACATATTAGAACCACCATCAAGATATAGCCTATTTCCAACCCCACAAAAGGCTCTCTCATACACCCTCCAACAGTCATTACCCCTTCCCCAAAGGTAACCACTGTGCTGACCTCTTATCACCACATATTTGTTTTGCCCAGTTTTGAACTTAAATAGAATAACTTGTTCAGCATTGTTTGTCAAATTCATTTATATTGTTATATATATATATATATATATATATATGTAGCAGTAGCCCATGTTATTTTTCAGTGCAGTACAGTATTCAATTGTATAAATGTACATTTTTAAAAATCCATTCTTCTATTGATGTATATATTTGGGTTGTGTTAGTTTTTTGGCTGTATAAATCTATGAAGATTCTTCTTTTTTTGGTGAGGAAGATTAGCCCTGAGCTAACACCTGTGCCAGTCTTCCTCTATTTTGTATGTGGGTCTTTGCCTCAGCATGGCTGATGGGTAGTGTAGGTCCATGTCTGGGATCTGAACCCAGGCCGCTGAAGCAGACTGCACTGAATTTAACCACTACACCACAGGGCCAGCCCCTATGAACATTCTTTCTGTGTACATAATCACCTATTTATTTTGGATATATATCCAGAAGTGGAATTGCTGGGTATGGAGCAGAAATATATTTAGTTTTTCCTACAACATTTTATTACAGAAAATTCCAAAAATAAAGGGAAGTCAACAGAATTGTTTGAACACTCATGTTCCTACCACTTAGGTTCTGTAGTTAACATTTTGCTATATTTGGCTTAACACGTATCCATCCCTCTATCAATACATTCTATTTTTTGACACATTTCAAAGTAAGTTGCCAAATAGTTTTCCAAAGTGGTTTCACCAATTTGCACTCCTGTCAGCAATGTATGAGAATTCTCTTTGCTCTACATCTTTACTAGCACCTGGTATTGTCGGTCTGTTTTATTTT
Source organism: Equus quagga (assembly GCF_021613505.1). Lineage (NCBI taxonomy): Eukaryota > Metazoa > Chordata > Mammalia > Perissodactyla > Equidae > Equus > Equus quagga. The sequence continues at coordinate 8,040,353 of NC_060271.1, read as the reverse complement.
AGGCATTCTGATAAGTGCTTAGAAGTATTTCCTTGTGGTTTTAATTTGCATTTCCCCATGAGAGATGCACACCAATATGCATACTAATATGTGGTCTTTTGTGGCTGGCCTCTTTTGCTTAGCATAATGTTTTCTCAAGATTCATCTATGTTGTAGCATGTATCAGGACTTCATTCCTTTTTATTGTGAAATATTCTGTTATATGGATCTACCACATTTGTTTAGCCATTCATCAGTTGATGAACATTTGGGTTTCCACTTTTTAGTTCTCATGAATGCTGCTATGAACATATGTATACAAGTTTTTTATGGATGTGTTTTCATTTCTCTTGGTTATACACCAAGTGGTTGTACACTTAGTGGAATTGCTGTGTCATGTAATTCCATCTTTAATCTTTTGAGGAACTGCCAAACTGTTTTCCAAAGCACTTGTGCCATTTGATATTCCCATCAGCAGTGCACAAGGGTTCCAAATTCTGCACATTGTCACCAAAACTTATTGCCTTTTTTTATTATAACCATCCTAGTGGCTATAAAGTAGTATCTCACTGTGGTTTTGATTGTATTTTCCTGAAAGTTTTGTCTAACCCAAGGTCACAAAGATGTACTTCTGCATTTTCCTCTAAGAGTTATATTTTTAGCTCTCATATTTAGGTATATGATCCATTTTGAGTTAATTTTTATGAGTTGTGTAAGGAAGGCCCATATTTATTCTTTTGCATGTGACTGTCCTGTTGTTACAGCACCGTTTGTTAAAAGAGTATTCTTTCCCCATTGTCTTGGCATTCCTGCCCAGAATCCATTGTCCATAAGTGTTGTAAGGGATTATTTCTGGCTTCTTCAAGTATGGTCTGTTGATCTATATGTCTGTCCTTAATGCTGGTACTACACTAGCTTTGTAAAGAGCTTTGAAATCAGGAAGTGTGAATTTTTCAACTTTTTTCTTATTATTCAACATTGTTTTGGCTTTTCTTAGTCCCTCATAATTCCATTTGGATTTCAGGGTCAGCTGTCAATTTCTGCAAATATGCCTGCTGGGATTTTGATAGAGGCACTTTTTTTTTTTTTTTTTAATGAACCTACATTGAAACATCATTATCAGCCAAAGTCCATAGTTTACATTAGGGTTCACTCTTGGTGGTGTACACTCTCTGAGTTTGGACGAATGTGTAATGACGTGGATTCACCATTATAGCATCATACAGAATAGTTTCCATACCCTTAAAAATCCTGTGTTCCACCTTTCATCCGTACCTTCACCTAAGCCCTGAAAACTGCTAATTCTTTTGCTGTCTCCATAGTTGTTGTTGTTTTTGTTTTAAAGATTGGCATCTGGGGGCCGGCCCCATGGCTGAGTGGTTAAGTTTGCGCCCTCCGTTGCGGTGGCCCAGGGTTTTGCTGGTTCGGATCCTGGGCGCGGACTGCACCGCTCGTCAGGCCATGTTGAGGGCGGCGTCCACGTGCCACAAGTAGAAGGACCCATAACTGAAAATATACAGCTATGTACCAGGGGGCTTTGGGGAGAAAAAGGAAAAATAAAATGTTAAAAAAAAAAATGATTGGCATCTGAGGTAACATCTGTTGCCAAGCTTCCTTTTTTTCCTCCTTCTTCTTCTCCCCAAAGCCCCCGGTACATAGTTGTATGTTCTAGTCGTAGGTCGCCCTGGCTGTGCTATGTGGGACACCACCTCAGCATGGCCTGATGAGCAGTGCCAGGTCTGCCCCCAGGATCCAAACCGGTGAATCCCTGGGCCACCAAAGCGGAGTGCGCCAACTTAACCATTTGGCCACGAGGCCAGCCCCCTGTCTCCATAGTTTTGACTTTTCCAGAATGTCATGTAGTTGGAATCATGCAGTATGTAGCCTTTTCAGACTGGCTTCTTTCACTTACTAATACGCATTTAAGTTTCCTTTAGTAATATGCATTTGAGGTTCCTCCATGTCTTTTCATGGCTTAATAGCTTGTTTCTTTTTAGTGCTGACTAGTATTCCATTGTCTTGATGTACCACGGTTTAGTTATCCATTCACCTACTGAAGGACATCTTAGTTGCTTCCAAGTTTTGGCAGTTGAATAAAGCTGCTGTAAACATCCGTGTGCAGGTTTTCGGGTAGACGTAAATTTTTAGTTCCTTTGGGTAAATACCAAGGAGTATAGTTGCTAGATCATATGTGGTAAGAGTACATTTAGTTTTGTAAGAAACCACCAAACTGTCTTCCAAAGTGGCTGTGCCATTTTGCATTCCCACCAGCAGTCAGCGAGGGTTCCTGTTGCTCCATGTCCTCTCCAGCATTTGATGTTGTCAGTATTTGGATTTTCACTATTCTAATAGGCATATAGTGGTGTGTGTTTGTTTGTTTGTTTGAATTTGCAGTTCTCAGTGCTTCTCAGTGTGTCCCCCCACCCTTAGGTGGGACAGGATGGGAAGAGGGGAATGGAGTTGGATATTTCCCTTCTCCCATGTGGAAGGCTAGGCCCAGCTGGATTTGAGTATTTCCCTTTCCTCCGATGGGTTAGGCTCTGATAAAACCCCAGCAGGTTGGCTCTGCCAAAATAGTTTCTCCTGAGGGCAGGCCTTGTTAGGAAAAATGGAATGCTCTGGCGTATATCAAAATGGTTCCTTTCCCCTTCCCCCTGTTCGAAGCATGAGAAGATTTTTCTCTCATGTTCACTATGAGGACCTGGTGGGGCTCCTGGAGATAAAACTTTAAAAAATGTGGAGTTCCCTTGGAGTTTGTAACTCAGACTTGTCCACACTGAGCCCCAGCAGTCCATCAATTACAGTTCAGGCTTTCGTGCCCCAGCACTGGTTCTGCTTATGGGTTTCTGCTCTGGTAAGTTGTGATTTTCTCTATCCACCTGTCTGTCTCTCCAATTTTGGGGTCTGCATTTGCCCTGTGACCTTACTTCTTCAACAGATCTAAGAAAAGTTGTTGATTTTTCAGTTCAGCTTTTTTTAATTTGTTAGTGTGGTGTAGTGACTTCTAAGCTCCTTACCTGCCAGACCAGAAACTAGTTCTTAATTTTCATAGTAATTCTATGAAAATAAATATTATTCTTCCCATCTTATAGATGAAGAAACAGGCTTAGCATAGAGCTGGGCGGCCAGTGATAGTTGAGGTAATGAGACCCCTTTATAATGCAGTAGATCTTCTAGAAGTATTTCATAAATCGTATGAAGGTAGATTTCATATAGCACAACAGTGTTCTGCTAAATTGGCAAAACTGCTGAAGTTAACAAAGTATGTTTTTGATATTTTGTGTCCTCTTTTCTATCTTCAATTGGTGATTCCCCTTTCACCTTTCTTTTCTCCCTTAGGCGTTCAGGGCTCCCACTCTAACCTTTCTCTCCCAAATCAAAATAAGAGATGATACATTTATCATTGATAGTAATGCACCAATTCCTATCTATTAACTAAGGCTAATTGTAGTATAGTTTGGATGTGTGTGATTTAACATTACCTCCACTAGTCATCTGGATCTTAGTTTCTTGCCTTTTAGTGTGATATTTTTAAAAATGTACAAGTGACAGAAGTAGACTTGGTGCTAAGAGGGCCCTGAAGTCATAGATACTGATAAGTGGTCTATTCAGGATAATGGAGGAACAACGAGGTCCCAAAAAACAGGACTCTTAAAGAAGATGGGGTATTAAAATCACGGGAGAATCCACTGGATCCAATTGTAGAAAGTACAACTGCAATTAGATTTAAGTGAAATTTTCCATTTTAAACAGGATTTATTTTAAATAGATAAGTTTTGGATAGAAAACTTTGTAAAATATACATTTTTAACAACATTTTTGTCAACAATTTTTGTTCCAATATACTACCTTTGGTAATAGTGTCTTACTAAGACTGATTCTCAACTGTATCCTTTTTCAAACTTCATAACCTTCCCCTTTCATTCTCGCTCTTTCCCTCATAAATCACTGAAATATTGACTTCTGAGCAGATTTTCATCTCATTTTATTGATTCAAAATTATTAGAAAGATTAGTTTATTATACTGTGGAGGTAATAGAACGGTGCCTCCAGAGTCTTGAATTAACATAGGACTATTTGTGTTGTTGGGTGAGTCTATTCTGCTTTTAATTCTTGTACGTGCTTTTTATCATTTTTTCTCTTTATCTTTTCCCACTGTCAGATGGTCTTCATCTGCTGTTAATGCATCTGCCCTTGCAGTAACTCCTCTTCTAATATTCTGCATATTGGAAAACCAGATAATCAATTTTGTCATAATATTTCCTAAGGAAGCAGCTGCCAATAGAGAGAGCCCAAAGGCACTATCTATGAGTAAAGCAGCATTTTTCTTTCTGAATAAACTATTTGAGGATTTGGATACATGGGCACCTTGGATTTTTTCTTAAGTTTAAATTTATTTGAAAAATTTCCCTGGCACAAATTTGCTTAAGTAAATAAAGTCAATTTTAGCAGGAAGTCCACATGCATATGAGAGTAAAAAAAGTAGAGAAAGGGAGGGAACCTTCTTTAGTACTGGAGTCAAGCCTTATCAGTGTTTCGTTTTTCACATGCACATCCTCTCTTCCCCCTACTGTGTTTCATTATCTAGAATTTTATGTTGTCCCTAGATTTTTTTTCTCAAAATACTTTTTATTTATCCTTTAACACATGCTTTAATTAGCTAGGACTCCTTCTAAGATCTAAGTTCCTAAGCTCACTGTAATCTTTAGACTGTTGAATATTTACCTTTAGGTATACAAATCCCTATAGGGTCAGGGATAGAACTGCATTTCAATATAACTGATTTCCTTGGTAATCTTATGTTTTCATTCAAAAACACTATCCAAGAAGGGGTCCATTGCCAGCTCGGGGTCCGTGGTCAGATTGCCAAAGGTTTCCATGCCACAGAGAAGGTTAAGAATGTCTCAAAGGCAGTCTCTGAGTTGCAGGACATGAGCTCATATCACTGCTGTGAAAACCACAAAGCCTTTGTGGTTTGTGCCACAGAGTTCTGATGGGTGTGTGGTATAGGAATTCAGTTAAATTTTGCCATTGCAACACTGTTAGATAAATTGTCAGACCTTGTTTAAGATGAGGTAGCATGAAACGGGGCCATTTTAAAATGGCTGAAATTCTAAAATCCGTTGAGAAAATGAACTTGAAGTATAATTTGTTAGTCCTAGATGAAAAACTTTTGTGTCACAAGAACGGCAGCATCATAATCTCAAAAAAAGTGCTAGGACTATGGGCTTTCAAACACTTTTTGGCAACTCATACTAAAAAATTCTACACCATGCTTCAGTTTATAAAAACGAAAACGATATTCATATAAGAGTGTTGACTCTTACTGTATATTCTGTATGTTCGATTTCATTTCTAAAAAGTCCTAGTTTTGACCAATTTCACAACCCCCAATAGGTCGTGACCTGCAGTTTAGAAAACATTCCAAGATATAGAGCCAAAAAGATAAGATTGTGAAATACATTTAAAATATTTTGCATGTCTGGTATCTCAAACAAGATGTCTTAGGAATCCAAACTTGCCTGTCTCAAAAAGAGCATTTTAGAAAAGTGGGTACGTGTTTATACGATGGGAATAGTCCCTAAGATGCTTGTGCCAGGTAATTTACATTTACTATCTTTCTTAAGGATTTTGGACTTTGTCCTAGAGCAGTGGAAGGCTAGCCACTAAAGGATTTTAAGTGGGATGGGGGGGGAGATTATGTAAATTAGATTTTTATTTAAAAAAATCTCTGAGGACAAATTAGAAGGGGTAGTGGATATGGGAAAACTAGTTAGGAAGCCACTGCATTAGCAGATATTGTTATAGGGCATTGGCAATAGAGATTGAGTTATGAATTCTGTTGATAATTAAGAGGGGAAAACAGCAGAATTTAGTAATGGATTGAATGGAAAGAATGTATCCAGGAGATTAGGATAGAAACATCCAGAAGAGATTCTTTTGGGAGAAGATGGGCTGTGAAGGGGTATAGGAATAGCGCGATAAAAGGACAAGGAAGGGAAGGTGGGTTAATTTGTTTTAATGAGAAACACTTGATCATTTTTATAAGCTGATGAGAAGGATCCAGTGAAAAGAAGAGGTTGAATAGGGAGAGCAGCAAAAATCTACAGTGTAAGGATGCTGACAAGGTGGAAACAGATGGAATCCAAACAGTGGTGGTAGGATTGGCCTACATAAAGGGAAATAAAATCTTTAAAATTATTTTTTAATAATTATTAAGTAATACATTTGTGTGGTCAAACTCTACAAGAGTACAGATGAAACATCTTACTTCTGTTCTCCAGCCACTCAGTTCCACATCCCATAGGCAACTAATGTTAAGGTTTTTTTGGATTCTTCAAGTGATTTTATACACGTGAGCAAATACAAATAGTTCTCCCCCAGCCCTTTACCTAAAAACAGCCCACTATACACAATTCTAGACCTTGCTTTTTTTTCACTTACTATATCTTGAAGCTGTTTCCCTATCAGTACATAAAAAGTTTCATTCTTCTCTAGAGCTGCATAGTATTCATTGTATGTACCATTATTTATTTACCCAGTTCCCTATTTGAGCATTTAGGTTGTTACCATTCTTTTGAGAGTGCCTCTATTTTAACAAGATGGAAAAACTAATTGGAGATATGTATACATGCTGGCAGGGCTGTATGTTTGCCTCTAGAATTTAAGGAGTTCAGTGATGTGGATGCAGAGACCTTGATGGTCCATTTTGGGGCCAGCAGATGGAAATTGAATATTTAGGTTAAAGAGTTGATATGTGGATACTTACATAGTCAAATGAGCAGAAATTATACTTTACCTAGGGAAATCTGGCCAGGTTGGTAAACTAGATGGAGGTAAGGAGTCCCTGGACCAAAGCTGGAGCTGACAGCCGGGAAAATTCCTGAAACCATGTTTTGTCAGTCAGTAGTCACTTTCAGTAGTCACATTTTATTAAAGAAGAATTAGGACTACTTTTGGTAGCCTCAAACTGGGACCCTCCATTCGAGGCTAAATGTATCTAGCCCATCTGGAGGTCAAGGAGCCTTCTTTAGGAGAAAGAATGTGTTTTGGGTTCAGAAACTCTGTAAGAAGACATTTCTGCGTAATTTCCAAAGAATTTCAGTTTTCTACCATTGTTTGTCAATTATAGAACCTGTAATTTTAATCTAAAATAGAAAAATTGATTAAGCCTAAGTTATAAATTTGTTTGCAGAATGATTTAAGCCACCTTTAAGTGGTTATAATTTTTTCAACAACTTTAGTGGGCCTGTGATGTCTCTTGCACTGTTAGGTACCAGGGGCTAAGTATATAAGATATGCACACACATGAAACACTAAAAAGTCATAGGCGTGACAAGGAGGCTAGAGGAGGCTTGAGGTGGGAGAGCTAACTTTTGGTTGGAGTTGTTTGAGAGGGCTTTTTGAGGGACTGGATGTTCAAGTATCAAAATCAAGACTTCTCTTATCCCCTTGTTTAGATTTTTTCCTTATATTCCTTCCAGTGGTTTTTCTGTTTCTATGGCAACCATCTAAGTTCACATAGGTGTTTCTTAACCCTTTCTTTGTTTAATAACTCTTGAGAAGCTGAAAACCATAAACCATAAGTCCTCTTCCTAGAAAGATGCACAGAATTTTGCATGCAATTTTAAGGAATTTATGTATAGTCATGTGCCACATAACGACATTTTAGTCGGTGATGGACCGCATGTACGACAGTGGTCCCATAAAATTAGTGCCCTGTAACCTAGGTGTGTAATAGGCTGTCCCATCTAGGTTTGTGTAAGTATGCTCTATGATCGCACAGCGAAGAAATAAACTAATGACACATTTCTCTGAACGTTTCCCGTCATAATAGGATGTGTGACTGTGCTTTCTTAAGCCCTGGACCTCACATTAACAAACTCTGGTCTGTCATCTCAAACTTCCGTTCCTACCTTCTTTCGTTGCCTTCTTCAGTCTGTCTTGTGTACCACTGCCAGGTAACCTGTTAAAATACAGCTTCTTTGTGATAGCTCTTCAGTGATTCCTCTGGAGCTTCTATTTAATATAAAGGCCAAATATTTAAGAACATTTGTTTTCCTCTATTCTTGGAAGTTTGAGTGGATGTGACAAGGTCACACAGCTATTTTGTAACCCCAGACTGAGCCAAATTTTCTTGACTTATGGTACATAGCGTGTTCTGTCATTGGATTTCATTATATAATTCTAAACTGGGAATGGTATATAATTCTAAATGGGAAAAAGATGTTTTGGAATTCATTAACAATCTATCCTTTTTCTTTAGTTTAAACTTGTAAGTGTTAAAAACAAAATTAATTTCCACTGATTTGTATACCTTTGTATTCCAAGCTGCATTGTTGAAACCAAATATTGCTTAGCTAATGCTACAGGCAAGGGACTCTCAAAAGAATATTAGACTAAAAGCATATATATATATTTTACTGATTCACTATTCATATCTTAAAAATAAAGTTAACACATACTACAATGCAGATGAACCTCAAATATATTATGCTAAGTGAAAGAAGCCAGACACAAAAGGTCGTGTAGTATATGATTCCATTTATATGAAATATCCAGAATAGGTAAGTCCATAGAAACAGGTGGTGGCCAGAAGCTGGGGAAAAGGGGTAATGGGTGGTAACTACCTAATGGAGACAGAGTTTTATTTTGGAGTGATGAAAGGGTTTTGGAAGTAGATAGAGGTAGTGGTTGCACAACATTGTGAATATACTAAAGGCCACTGAATTGTTCTCTTTAAATTGGTTAATTTTATGTTATGTGAATTTCACCTCAATTTAAAAAAAGTGCAGTTAGATTCAGCTGTAAAAGTCATATTTTTAGCAGAATTAAATATGCATTGTGACTTGTCTCTATTTTGCTTTCATTTTCTGTTCAGCTTATATATTGGATTTTCTAACAATAACTTTTAAAATTAGCTGTTGACTTAGTGACACCAACTTTATAAAGTTTTCTTTCCTTTTTTATAATAAATTGCAAATTAAATATAATTACCTAGAAATAAATATTATAACTCACATTTTCAGTACTCTGATACAACCATAGTTAACATTTCAATGTATATTTCCTTATGATTTTTTCCAAATGTAAATATTTTTAAATGTATGTGTAATAAACTACTCTATATAGTATTTTTGCATCCTTTTAATTTTTAATGTCATTTTATAAGCGTTTTCTCATGTTGCTGCAGTTTTTTAGAGCTCTAAGTTTTAAAAGCCATTAAATATTACATTAAGTCTTGGGGCCGGCCCGGTGGCCGAGTGGTTGAGTTCATGCTCTCCACCTCGGCGGCCCAGGGTTTCACTGGTTCAGATCCTGGGTGCGGACATGGCACCGCTCATCAGGCCACGCTGAGGTGGCATCCAACATGCCACAACTAGAAGGACCCACAACTAAAAAAAAAAATACACAACTATGTGCTGGGGGTATTTGGGGAGAAAAAAGCAGAAAAAAAAATTCCGTTAAGTCTGTATTATTCTCCTGTATATTTAGGTTATTTCTTTATATTCCAAGGTAAATTTCTTGATTCCTGGTGGTGGTAGAGGAGATGATGAGATGTACTTCTTATCTAGAAATTGTGCCAGGGAGCATTTTATGAAAAAGTAGTGTGCTGACAGTTTCAATTTGAAAATAACTTATAAATACCTGGCTGGTGGGTAGATAGCCTTGCTTAGAACAACTTTACATTTGGGTTCCAAGGATAATAACTCTCCAGTAATCTTAAGTTTTGTTTTATTTACATTTGTACTACTGAAGTCAAGTTAGGAAGCTTTTTTTTTTTTGAGGTGCATTGCCAAGAGGATTTAAGTCCTCTGTATTCCATGTTATGCTAGTCTCCATTTCTCTTACTAGTTAAAACAGTTTCCTGATGACCTGACCTGCAGTTGAGCTTGAGGAAGGATCTAAAGACTAAACCTGGTTTTCCACTTCCAGACTTGTAGGTGCTGACATTTGGCACAATCTGAGTAGTCTAGTAGACAAATATCAGCATCTCACCTTTCATTTAGTACAGCTCAACGTTGAGACCCAGGGCATTCTCAGTATCTGTGTCTTAAAGAGGACCATCATAAAACAAGTGTAATTTTTCCTGTTTCGTCTGTTAGGGTATGTTGCATGAAACAACATAAACAATTAGAAAGCAAGTATTGGGCATGTGGCATTGAATGAATAGTGCGTTTGAAAATAGGAACCACCTATATAGAAGCTGCCACCGCTGATCTGACAGAGGATCTCGCAAACCTGCTTGGTCAGAGTAATTTTAGGCTTCCTCAAGAGATCCTGGTTGCTTCAGATAAGTAGTGTTGTAAGATCCTTATTCCTTTCACCCTCACCCCAAAATATTTCACTAAGCTTCTAGGAAAAATATCACATTAAAATGTAGGCCTTTTCAAAACAGTTTTCAAGAAATGGTGCTGGCACACCTGCATATCCACATACAAAGAATAAATTTGGACCCCTTTCTTACACTATATACAAAAATTAGCTCAATGGTTCATATACCTAAATATAAGAGCAAAAACTGTAAAACTCTTAGAAAATATAGGAGTTAAGTCTTCATGACCTTGGATTAGGTAAAGCATTCCTAGATATGATACATATACACGCAAATGACAAAAAAAATAAGGTGGAGGGGCTGGCCACGTGGCCAAGTGGTGAAGTTCGCGCTCCGCTGCAGTGGCCCAGGATTTCCCTGGTTCGAGTCCTGGACACAGACATGGCACTGCTCATCAGACCACGTTGAGGCGGCATCCCACGTGCCACAACTAGAAGGACCTGCAACTAAGATACACAACTATGTACTGGGGGGATTTGGGGAGATAAAGCAGAGGAAACAAAAAGGATTGGCAACAGTTGTTAAATCAGGTGCCAATCTTACAAAAAAAAAAAAAAAATAAGGTGGACGTCCTCAGAATTAAAAACTTGTGCTTCCAAGGACACCAATAGGAAAAGAAAAAGACAAGCCAGGGGCCAGCCCTGTGGCTGAGTGGTTAAGTTCGAATGCTCCACTTTGGTGGCCCAGGGTTTCACCAGTTCAAATCCTGGGTGCGGACATGGCACTGCTCATCAAGCCATGCTGAGGCGGCATCCCACATGCCACAACTAGAAGGACCCACAACTAAAAATATACAACTTTGTACCAAGGGCTTTGGGAGAAAAAGGAAAAATAAAATCTTTAAAAAAAAGAAAAAGACAACCCATAGAATGCAAGAAAATATTTACAAATCATTTATCTGATAAGGGACCGATGTCCAGGATATATAAAGAACTCTTATAACTCAATAAAGACAGAACCTAATTTTAAAAAGGGTAAAGGATCTAAGCAGACAATTCTCCAAAGAAGATATACAAATGGCTGATCAGCACATGAAAAATGCTTAACATCATTGCAAATCAAAATCACCAGGGTGTCTATAATAAAAAAGACAGAAAATAAGATTTGGCAATGATGTGGAGAAATGGGAAGGAACCCCTCATATACTACTAGTGGGAATGTAAAATGGTACAAGTGCTTTGGAAACCAGTTTGGCAGTTCCTCAAAGGACTGAACATAGAGCTATCATATGAGCTAGCAATTCTGCTCCTAGGTGTATACCCTAGAGAAATGAAAACATACATCCACACAATCTTGTGCACAAATGCTCATAGCAGTATATTCATAACATCCCCAAAGTGGAAACAACCCAAATGTCCATCAGCTGATGGATGGCTAAACAAATGTGGTATATACATACAATGCAGTATTATTCAGCAATAAAAAGGAATGAGGTTCTGATATGTGCTACAACCTGGGTGAACTTTGAAAACATGTTTTAGACTTCCGAAGACCACATTAGTTTGATTCCATTTATATGAAGTGTCCAGAATAGGCAAATCTATAGAGACAGAAAGCAGATTAATGGTTGTCTAGGGCTGGGGAATTTGGGGGAGAAATGGGGGAAATGACTACTAATGGGTATGGGTTTTTGTGGCGGAGGATAATGAAAATGTTCTAAAATTGTAATGATGGTTGCATAACTCTGTGAACATACTAAAAACCATTGAATTGTATACTTTAAATGGGTTAATTATATTGTGTGAATTATATCTCACTAAAGGTGTTATATTAAATGTAGGCCTGGGGCCAGCCCTGTGGCCGAGTGGTTAAGTTCACTTGCCTGCTTGGTGGCCCAGGGTTTCACTGGTTCAGACCCTGGGCGCAGACCTAGCACTGCTCATCAGGCCATGCTTAGGCAGCATCCCACATAGCAGAGCCAGAAGGACCTACAACTAGAATATACAACTAGCAACAGATATTAGCTCAGGTGCCAAACTTAAAAAAAAAAAAGTTAAAACAATAATAATAATAAATGTAGGCCTTTTACCTTTTAGTGATATCATATTTCCTCAATGCTACAATGTATTTTTTAAACTTTTCAATGCTTTTTGAAATCAGAATGTATGTTTTAATTGATAATGTTACGTCAATTTAGCCTTAAAAACTGTTGGTTTTCCATTTAGCCTTAAAAACTGTTAGAAGCCAATATACCTTCTCCTAAAGAGTTATTTTTGCAACATTCTTAGAACTGAAGTTCACCAGTCTTTGGAGGAGATTAATTTTTATTGGTGACGTTAGCCCTGGTCCTTCAAAAAATAACTTTAAAAAAAGAGGGGGGAGAGTGTCTGTTAGAGAACTTAGTGCAGTAAATGCAATACCAGACTTCCTGAGCTCCAAAGCCAATCCTTGGCTGCAACAGACATATTCCTTTTGGAATTAATATGTTTTTTAAAACTCTCATCCTTTAACTCCTTAAAGGCTACATATATTCTGTGTATTCTGTGTATATGTATAAGGATAAAAAACAGTTTTTGAAATGTGTATTCTTATTCTTTGAGCTCGTAAAATTCAAATATAGAATGCTTAAATGAGAAAAATTCTAGTATTTTTTGGCTATAGCAAAGAAGTGTTTCCAACAACTCGTGCACTAAGTCAGAGGCCTCTCTCTTATCCTACAACAACACTGGAGATCTGCCCCACTGGTAAGCAATTGTTTGTCAGTAAGTGGGTGCCATTTCCCTTCTGGAAACCAGTTTGCTTGGTGAGAAGGAAACAGTAATCTAATTTAGGTCTAATTTAGGAAAGAAAATGGTGGTGGTGTTTAGGAGACTCTGGGTTTAGACAAAATTAACTCAGAAGAAAGATGCTTTATTTTATTTTATTTATTTTTATTGGCACCTAACTGTTGCTAATCTTCCTTTTTTTTCCTTTCTGCTTTTTCTCCCCAAATCCCCCCAGTACATAGCTGTATATTTTAGTTGTGGGTCCTTCTAGTTGTGGCACGTGGGATGCCGCCTCAACGTGGCCTGATGAGTGGTGCCAAGCCCACGCCCAGGATCTGAACCAGCAAAACCGTGGGCCGCTGTGGCAGAGCACATGAACTTAACCACTTGGCCACAGGGCCGGCTCCAATGCTTTATTTTAATGATACACATGGATTAGAATCAGAAAGCTGTCAGGGAACCAAGGCAGCCACTCTCTCCCATTTCTTTTACCCAGGGCCTTCAGAGTTTTTCATTTGTGGACTCTTGTAATGACTGCTTCCTTCAGCATTTGTAATCTGTCTTTAATACTACCGGTTTCCTCATAAGCTCAATTTACACATGCCTCTTATTTGCTGCTCGATGACCTTTCAGGTCAATTGATTCAGCTTTCCTGTTCTAATTCTAAGAAAGACTCTGATTGGTTCAGCCTCTCTTCAGCAGTGTGGAGGTGCAAGTCGTCAAATGTTGGCTAGCCTATCGCTCCACTGGAATGCATGCCTGTCAAAGTTGCCAGGTCCTGGGCAATTTAGGAATAGTAGGAGCTGTGGGTGAGGTGGTTATCTTTTCTTGTTTACTCTCTGTATTCCCCTACTATAAGGGAATTAGGCTTCATGGGACAGAGACCTTACGTTATCTGTCTTGTTCACCACTATATCTCCTTTGCCTAAAACGGCATCTGAAGTGTGGTTGGGTGTTGAAAAAATTGATGCCTGGGCTCAAAATGTGACCTTGATTTCAGTTGTCTTGAGCTGTAGGTGGATGAAGAAGCTTATCTAATGGTTTGCTAATGCTGAGTGCCTGTGGTGATAATGCCTGACAACCCTCCCCTAGTTAGGATACCGTATATAACCCTCTAGCCAGCCCTGGTGGTCTAGTGGTTAACATTCAGTGCTCTCACCTGCAGTGGCCTGGGTCATTTCCTGGTCAGGGACCCACACCACTCTCTATCAGTGACAGGTGCGTGTTGCTGTGATGCTGAAAGCTATGCCACCAGTATTTCAAATACCAGCAGGGTCACCCATGGTGGAGAGGTTTCAGCAGAGCTTCCAGACTAGACAGGACCAGGTCCTTCCTAGTCACACACTTCCGAAAAATTGGCCATGAAAATCCTGTGAATAGCAGCATAGCATTGTCTGATATAGTGCCGGAAGGTGAGAGGAAGGAACAAAAGGACTGGGCAGGGTTCCGCTCTGCTGTACACAGGTCTAGTCAGATTCAACTGGACGGCACTAACAGGAACAACATACAACCCTGTAATAATAAATGCTCAGTCAATAATGAATGAAAGGGGCCAACTTTTTCATTTCTTTAAAAAACAAGCAAACAAATGCCAAGCCACCTCCCTAGAAGTTGTGCTCTTTTTCCATGCAGATCACTCTGGTTTCTGTTACTTTCTCATTAAACATAACATCATATCACTTGTCAGTATCAAAGATGGGATGCTGACTTTTTTCCCCCTCTATAATTGTTATTCTTTATGCTTCAGGAACTGCATTAATGCTAATCTTTGGGTTTTTCGTTTGTTTGGGTTGGGTTTTTTGGTCAAGATTCATTGAACATCAGAGTTAGAATATGCATTGAAACCATCGATTCCAAATCCTCCATTTTATGGCCTTCAGTTTCAGTCTGGCAAAATTCGGAGAAAACATTCCCAGTAGGAGACTGCAGCTGGGGAGGGGGTGGTGCCGGCAGCAGCTTGTAAGGCTGTAAGGAGAAAATCAGAAGAGCTGACTCTTAGTTCCTACTGGAGGAAAGGATACAGCTTTTGGTGACAAGCTGCATTCTTTAGCAGTGACTTTATTTTTCCTTCACCACAAACCAGACTTGTACTATTTCCAGCCTCAGCACATTATTTAGGCACTTCCCCACTGCATTGTTTTAGTTTCTGAAATTGTATCATATTCCCTAAATTGGGTCCAACTTTTAATGCAGTGCCTTTCAGATAGACATGTTTACTCTTTGATCTGTTTCTGTCTTTCTTGGCTTGTAAACTCCCTAAGATTGGGGCCTATTATATTTTTCACAACATTCATCATTTTATAAATGCTTCATTATGTATTAACAAACAACTGGAATGCTTCAGAGGTTTTTCTCATCAGAAGGTCAGACCTTGCTTTTTTGTGTGACTGACCCTGTCTTTTCCCCTTGCTCTGCCTCAGCATATTTCCTAATCCCTTGTTCCTTTGCTATTCCACCCCCTTCCGTGATGCTGTGTTTCTTTTCCTAACACACATTTTAATTTTAAATTATTCCTTTAAGCCAAATAAATGCTTTTCCTTGGATTCTCGAGTTATTGTTGCTGTTTTGTGTGAAGACTTATGTGGAGAATTAAAGCATTAAGGAGAAAAAAATTGTTTAAATTTGTTTGAGATATATTTGCTTTCTTATTGTGAATTCCCCCTTTCTCAAAATTTAAACTCACAGGGCAAGTACATGTGTATCTCCTATCAACATTGAGGAAATGGTAGTTAGATAAGATTATAAGACATTTAAGTAGATGATGGGGTAAAAGGAAGGGAGAAAGTCAGCAGAATCAGGAAGAACAAGATGTCTACCTTGGATGACTAGTAATGTCATTATAGGAAGGCGCAGATATTGAGCCCCTGTCTTGGTAGGTACTTTACTTATATTTTCTTAGTTATTCCTTACAATGCTCTTTTAAGGTAGGTATTCTATTCATTTTTCTGATGAGGAACCTTAGGCTTAGAGGTATTAAGTAACTTGCCTGTGGTGGAACATCTGAGGTCTCAGAGCTGAAATTCCATGAAATGTCTATGTTCTTTCCACTTACTTCTCTATCATTAATCTAGATAGTGTGCATAGAAAATTCTGAGTTTGAGAAAGATTGTGGAAGTAGAGATAATTAGTTTGGTTTTGGACGTATGGAAGTTTTTGTGGGATAGATAGGTAGAAATTTGAAAGGCAACAAACCAGGTATTGTCACTTGGAGAAAGAATGTTGGTTGTAATTTATATTGAGTTTTCCTTTTTGGTTTTAATTGTGGCTTAATCCAAATCATTAGCAATTTTTTCATAACATGGTTACAGAATCCTGATATGAATATCTGATATGGATTACAAGAACATAAGTGCTTTGATTTAAATTACTGAGTCATCCAGTAATGTTTATCGAGTTCCTACTACCTGCCAGACACTGTGCTGAGTAAGGAGTTTACATTGGTAAGCAAAACAGACACAGTCCCTGCCCTTGTCAAGTTTATAGTCTACTGGTGAGGAAATAACATTAATCCAATAATTGTGCAAATAATCACACACCTTTTTAGCTCAAGCACAAAATACCTCATGAATTATATTCATAGACATAGAGGTGAGGGCAGCCAATTGAACCACCCTTGAAGGTGCCATCATTTATAATAATTAGCAATTTAATACATTAGTGATTTAGATTTTCACAAACTGATTCATGGTATTCCTTTCTATATTAAGTGCCCTTGTACATTGGGAATGATTAATTTGTAAATATCATTTTCCGCAGGTCTTCAAAATCTTATTTAGGGTTCACATTTGGGGGGGAGCGGTGGAGGTAGATACAATTATTATCAATCGTTCTTAAAGAATATACTTAGCAAAACAAAAACAGCTCTATAATCCCAATGTTGTGGCGTGTAGACTAACTTTATTAAGTATTTAACAATTGGCTAGGGGTTCCAGGAAATTGAAAGAAACACTGAAATGAAAAGAAACACTGGAATAAGTTAATGGGTGACTATTTTTAGCTATCTTTATATTATATTTTTATTTTAGCTATTTTTAGCTATTTATATTTTTAGCGGACCATTTATTCATCTATCCATTCAGTGAGGAGCAAAAACAGACATAATTCTTATCATGAATCTTGCAGTCTTGTAGGGAAGACAAACATTCAAATTATAACTGAACATAAAATTACAGCTATGACAGATGCTGTGAAGGAAACTTACTTGGTGTTGTAAGAGCCTATAATAGAGGAGAATGGTTAGTTAGGGAAGGTTTCTGAGAAAGTAGAAGTTGAACTGAGCCCTGAGGGAAGAAAAGGAGGTATTTCAGCAGAGCAGTGATGGAGGAGAGTGTTTCGTGCAGCGAGTATAGCAGGTGCCAAGACTTCGTATAGGAGAACGCATGGTTTTTTGAAGGATCTGAAAGAAGGCCAGTGGGGCTGGACAGCAGTGAGCGAGTAGTAAGACGAGGGAGGGAGGGAGGGAGGTTACCACACTATGCAAGGCTTTGGGGGTCTTGTTGAGAACTTTGGCCTCCATCCTAAAAGCAGTGGGAAGCTACTGAAGGACTTTTAGGTGTGTGCGAGAAGGGCATAGGGTTGGATTTGTTTTGAAAGAATTCTTCTGACTTCTGTGTAGGGGACAAATTGGGATTTTGCTAGCTAATATTGTGCACCAGGGAAGAAGTGGGAGCTTAGACTGGCATATTGGAAATAGACATGGAAAGAAATGAACAGATTCTGTCAGTATTTCAATAGAAAATAAATTCGCTGGAACTTGGTGAAGTATTGAATATGGGAGAGTAAGGGAGAGGGAAGTGCCAACAATGTCTCTGTCTTGGAGAACTAGAAAGATGCTTATGTCATTCACTGAGATATGGAAACCTAAAAGAGGACCAGATTTTAGAGGGGAGTTCATTTCTGGACATGTTGAATTTGAGGTACTTTTGGAACATCAAATTGGAACTGTCAGGTAGAGCCTGGAGTTTCAAAGGGAGATCTGGGGCTGGCCTGGTGGTGTCGTGGTTAAGGTGGTGCACTCCGCTTTGGCAGCCCGGGGTTTGCAGCTTTGGGTCCCAGGCGTGGACCTAGCACCACTCAGTCAAGCCATGCTGTGGCAGCGTCCCGCGTACAAAATAGAGGAAGATTGGCACAGAAGTTAGCTTGGTGACAATCTTCCTCAAGCCAAAAGAGGAGGATTGGCAACAGATGTTAGCTCAGGGCCAATCTTCCTCACACAAAAAATAATAATAAATAAAAGGGAGATCTAGACTGGAATATAAATTTGGGGGTAATTTATATCTAGGTGGTAATTGTAGCTGTCAACATAGATATGGTTATTAGGTGAAGAGAATAGGGCAGGAGAGGAGGCCAGGGAGAGCAAAGCTAGTCACATTTATGATTCCAAATGCAGTCACATTTGGAGGTACTGGGGTTAGGACTTCGCCATAGGAATATGGAGGGACACAGTTCAGCTGATAACAACATGTCTATCTCAAAAATGTTTTTCTCTGGGGCTGGCCCCGTGGCCGAGTGGTTAAGTTCGCACCCTCCACTGCAGGCGGCCCAGTGTTTCGTTGGTTCGAATCCTGGGCGGCAACATGGCACTGCTCATCAAACCACGCTGAGGCAGCGTCCCACATGCCACAACTAGAAGGACCCACAACGAAGAATGTACAACTGTGTACTGGGGGGCTTTGGGGAGAAAAAGAAAAAAATAAAAATCTTAAAAAAAAATGTTTTTCTCTCTGCTAAATAATAAATGTTCAAAATAATAGTTCCTACAGGGTCTTTTTAAATTTACTTTGAGAAAAGGAATAAAACACAAGTACTGTATACCCACCATTGTCAAAACACACCCTTTTCTCAAAGGAGCATTTCTAATGAACATTGCCACATAAACTATTTGAAAACAAAGGAGTCAATGCAGGCGCTATCCGTCAGTCTGAACATTATCTAGAATGTTCATCGATTCCATAGGATGACACACAGGACTTAGCATCTAGTTGTAATCACAGCTATGATTTATTACAGCAAAAGAATACAAATCAAAATCAGCGAAGGGAAAAGCTGCATAGGGTCACAGAAGATAGGCACAAGCTTCCAAGAGTCCCCTCCCAGTGGAGTCACACAGAATGTGCTTAATTCTTCCCGTGTGGAATTGTGCTGACATGTGGAAGGGTTGTCTACCAGGGAAGCCCACGGTACTGAGTAGGCACTCATTGCCTAGCACATACCAGAATTCCAGACTCCCAGAGGCAAAGCCGGTGTTCAGCGTAAATCATACTGTTTACACAAAGAATTTAGGCCCAGCGAGCCTTCAGTTAGAGAATGGTAAGAACTGTCTCAGAATCTGAACCTTTTAAAATTGCTGTTTTATATCCCTGTCTAATCTTCCATTCAGTGCCCTTCAGCTGACATTAGAAACAAGATTCCATTTTGCCACCCAGAAAATACCAGTGGATCTCTAGTTACTAAACAATTAATAACTCATACCGTACATCAGTCCATTTTTAACAAGTGTGATAGAAATTAAAATTAGGTTTGTGTGGTAAGAAGGGGGAGGCCACGTCCATCTTTAAAATATCAGGAGTTCTTAGTCATTTCCTTCCCTCTGTGGCTTTCTGAAAAGTTGCATGTAAACTGAAGTTAGAACGTTGAATCATTTTAAATATCTAGACGCTACTTAGAGGACTCCTTTAGTTTCACAAAAAACACCAAAGAAGAAAATATATACATAATGTAAATTATTAAAAAATAGGGTTTTTATTTTAACATCTATTAATATGTTTCTTCGTAAAGTAGAGCTTTCCTTTTCTACTTTCTGTACACATATGTGAACCACAAGACCGAAGAAATCTAGCCTCTTAAAAAGCACATGCTTAGAGATTGTTATTTCTACGACAGTTTAGTTCTTTTTGTTGGTAGTAGGTATGTTCAAGGATTTTGGAGTCACTTATTACCCAGAGTCTTATACTGCTTGTTCCAGTGTGACTTCATATACATCATATCTTAGTGTGGATGGCAGCTCATTAAGACTGGTCAGCTGGGCTGGGACTGAGAATCAGGAAGGAGATCTAGACTGGAAATGGGATGGTAGGGCTTGAAAACTCAGGGCTGGCAGGGGCCATAGCAGAGGCCCAAGAGTTTCTTGTATTCAGGGACAAGCCAGAAAGCCAGGACCAAAGCCAGGGACAATAGCAGTTAGCTTACAAGTCTGCAAACCAGAGTCATTTGATGATGGAGAGAAAACAAAAGGTTAGAATAACTTACAAACATTGGCATTTACAAAGTTCTTTGATGTTGTCTTACGATTGTATCATCACCCTGCAAAGGTGTGCTGTTATCTCCTTTATTCAGAGATATTAAGAGA
The DNA here is from genome assembly GCF_021613505.1 of Equus quagga. NCBI lineage: Eukaryota > Metazoa > Chordata > Mammalia > Perissodactyla > Equidae > Equus > Equus quagga. The sequence continues at coordinate 8,019,985 of NC_060271.1, read as the reverse complement.
CTTGGCTTGGGGCCAGCCCGGTGGCACAGCGGTTCCAATTCTTGGCGGCCCGGGGTTCACCGGTTCAGATCCCAGGTGCAGACATGGCACCACTTGGCAAGCCATCCTGTGGCAGGGGTCCCACATATAAAGTAGAAGAAGATGAGCACGGATGTTAGCTCAGGGCCACTCCTCCTCAGCAAAAAGAGGAGGATTGGCAGCAGTTAGCTCAGGGCTAATTTTCCTCAAAAAAAAAAAAAAAAAAAAAAGAGGCTTGGCTGAAGTCACCATAAAATAGCAGAGACCCAAATCTTATGATTTAATTTTCAGATTGAAAATCCCATTTTTTTAAAAAGCAGTGTTTTCAAAACTGTGTTCCATGATTCCTAGGCTTCTGCAGAGGTACTCCAGGTGGAGGTGGTAATGGTGATCCTCATCCCTCCCAGGTCACATTCCATCCCTGCCCCATCCCACCGGAGTAGCTTAGTTTCAAATATTATGATTACAAATAAGATTCCTGTGAACAAAATCATTTCATTGCTTAAGAAACCCATTGGATTAGTAGGCTCTGTTACCTTTTTAGGCCAGGTAGTTTAAGAAAGTGACACCAGATAACAGAAATCCTGAAGTGAGCAAGAGGAGAAACTGTCCTCTACTGTTTTAAAACAACTTTCTGAGCATAGGTATCACCGGAATTTGACCTTCTCCCAGCTTGACAGTCAGAATGACCTGAAGGAGCTCGCAGGAGTTCCAGTCAAAGGACACACAGAGAAGGTATGAGTAGACTTTGAGTTTATTTTTCTGTCAGTAATAGAATCTATTTTACAGGGGCAATTAAAAGATGGATTTGATGTTCTTTGAAATCTTTAAATTCTAGAAGTTATTGAAATTAAAGAACTTCTATCACAGGTGAAAAACCTTCATAGAACCATTTATTAGAAATGCCTTATTTGGGGCTGGCCCCATGGCCGAGTGGTTGGGTTCGCGCGCTCCGCTGCAGGCGGCCCAGTGTTTCATTGGTTCAAATCCCGGGCTTGGACATGGCACTGCTCCTCAAGCCACGCTGAGGCAGCGTCCCACATGCTACAACTGGAAGGACCCACAACGAAGAATATGCAACTATGTACCGGGGGGCTTTCAAAAAAAAGGAAAAAAATAAAATCTTAAAAAAAAAAAAATGCCTTATTTTGTTGGCTTTCTTAAAATGTCATTTCAGTGTACTGTTCTTCAAAATAATGTAAATAGACAAAATCCAAAGCATTTAACTTACAGAATCTCCTTGCTTTCCAGCAGCCAAGCAGGATGTAGTGGAAATTACTGGCTTAAAAAGGAGACCAGGGGCCAGCCCGGTGGCGCAGCAGTTAAGTGCACACGTTACGCTTCGGCAGCCCAGGGTTCACCAATTCAGATCCCAGGTGCGGACATGGCACTGCTTGGCAAGCCATGCTGTGGTAGGCATCCCACATATAAAGTAGAGGAAGATGGGCACGGATCTTAGCTCAGGGCCAGCCTTCCTCAGCAAAAAGAGGAGGATTGGCAGCAGTTAGCTCAGGGCTAATCTTCCTCAAAAAAAAAAAGGGGGGGGGAGATCAGAATTCTAATTCCAACATTGTCACTAATTATGATGTGACTGTAGGCAAGCTTGGACCTATAAAATGGGAGAGGTGGTCTTAGATGAATTCTAAGATTCCTTTTTTTTAAAGTTTTGGTTATCCTTTTCTTCTTTTTTTTTTTTTTCCTTTTTCTCCCCAAATCCCCCTGGTACATAGTTGTATATTCTTAGTTACGGGTCCTTCTAGTTGTAACATGTGGGATGCCGCCTCAGCATGGCTTGATGAGCGGTGCCATGTCCACGCCCAGGATTCAAACTGGTGAAACCCTGGGCCGCTGCAGTGGAGTGCACGAACTTAACCACTTGGCCACGGGCCCGGTCCCCTATCCTTTTCTTCTTTTTTGATTAAATTTTATTTATTTCAATTTCAGCTTTATTGAGGTTGAATTGACATATAAAATTGTAAATTGAACCCACTTCTTAAAGTAAACTTTGGAATACTGTTCTATAGTCATATAGTAGAGTTGTAACAATAGTAGCTAACATTTACTTAATGAGCTTTTATGTGTGTGTCTGAACCGTGAAACTTTTCTGCATTGATAATTTGCCTACTAGCTATAAAACCTTGAAGAGGTGAATAGCTAAACCAGCGATGCAACAGCCATATTTATGATCATTAATAACTAAAGGGTCATGTAACTTTTATATGCACTATAAAGCCTGTTCAGTAGTTACTTTTCTAGTGCATAAAATAGATCTTTAATATACATGTTGCATATAAAAGATTTTCTGAGTTTGAGCTACAAACTGAAAATTTTTGTGTATGTATAAAGTTCATTTAAAAGGAAATGTTTATTTAAAAAATAACATTATAAAGCAAAAAATAAATAAATAAATAACTTATAGGGGCTGGCCCTGTGGCCTAGTTGGTTAAGTTCAGCGTGCTCCACTTCTGTGGCCCGGGTTTGGTTCCCGGGTGCAGACCTACACTATTCATTGGCAGCCATGCTGTGACAGCAACCCACATATAAAACAGAGGAAGATTGGCACAGATGTTAGCTCTGGGCGAATCTTCCTTAGCAAAACAAACAAAGGCCTATAGTCATAGTGCTGTAGGTATACAGGGCTGGAAGAAAGTTTTCAAGCTGTACTAGAGAAGTGCACTCAGTTTGGCGCTTACCTTCCTCTGTGAAAGCTAGAAGAATTGGCATCAAGAATTCTCACTTGATGACTGCACTTGATAACTGAAGTTTCTCTGTATTCTGTATAATCTTCCTAATTCGCTTATAGGTAGACAACACCTATATAATGAAGCAGAGGCTAGAGGCAGAGTCTGTCAATATTGGATGGCAGGGAGAAGGATTGGCTAAGGCTTCGTTCATGTCAACAACTTGCTGGACAAGGTAGAATCTGGACCAATAGACCTGCATGGAAAGGTAGAATAGCAAGAGCAAGGGCAGTAAGATGGAAAAGCATGGAACTTATAGGAAAGAGCTAGTTTGGCCGCAATACATACAGCTCTTTGAAAGCAACATTAATAGTTACAATAGCTACCATTTATTGAGTTCCTGCCATTCCAGGGCTCACTAGCTTCCTCATTTAAGCCTTCCTTATAGCAACGCTATAAGGTAGGATCTAAGCCAGATAGGTTAAATAGCTTAAACATGGTCACTCTAAGTGGCAGAGAAGTAGCTTAAGATCACAGTTATCTGGATCCAAGAGCTACACTTAGTAATATGATGTCTTCTTCGCTTGTTTGTTGCTAGTGTCATCGAGTCAATTCTGACTCCTAGCTCCCCTGTGTACAGAGGAACAGAACCCTGCCTGGTCTTTTTGTGCCATCCTCTCACCTTCCAGCTCTGTATCAGACAATGCTATGCTGCTATTCATAGGGTTTTTATGGCCAATATTTTTGGAAGTGGGTGGGACCAGGTTCTTCTTCCTAGTCTGTTTTAGTCTGGAAGCTCTGCTGAAACCTGTCCAGCATGGGTGACCCTGCTGGTATTTGAAATACTGGTGGCATGGCTTTCAGCATCACAGCAACAGCAGCCACCACAGTATGACAGCAACAGACAAATGGTGTGGTTCTCTGACCAGGAAACGAACCCAGACCACAACAGTGAGAGTGCTGAATCTTAACCACTAGACCACCAGGGTCGGCGCTTTGTGTGTAACATGCAGTAAATAAATATTTGGATGAAGAATATAGTTCTGATAAGCATTCATATGCTTGGTTATTGTTTCCTAAATGTTAAGACAGAACTATGAAAGTACTTAGAGTAACCATAATGATTTTATGTGGAAATTCATAAAACATGAAACTTTGAACTACTGGCATTTTACTTGTCCCAGAGAATATACTCTTAATTATTTGATAAAGGATTTACTGGGTTTTGAGATCTGTAATTATACATTTGTTCTGAATCTCAGAGAAAAGGAATATTTAAAGTCTTAGGTGGAACTGCCTTTGACAAGAAACTCGGTGACTACTGTCAGATAAGGGGTTTATAAGAATAGGCTAATTTAAAAGGACACGACGGCATCTTTAGGAGACATTGTGGTAATTTCTTTCTTCTTGAATTAAATATTTCAGTTTTTGACCGTAATTTATATGTATGAGACTTTCTTCTAAAATTTCTCTTTGAAAAGGATATTTATTCTTGAGCTTTGATAGTCTCTCATTATGAGTACTTTCTCAGTTATTTTATTTTGAACTACAGAAAGCCATTAGCTCAAAACAGCCTCAGTTGATGCTAGTTCTGGATGATTATGGAGGTCGTCTCACAGAATTTTTTTTTTAAAGCTTAACTCAAATTTAGCAATTATTCCTGGAAGCATAATCTCACAATTGCAAATGTTGCCTGTCATTGTAAACAAGCGCTTAAATTGTGGAGATCATGAGTGAACCTACAGAATGAATGGAAATAACATTTCCTAATGTAATGTAAATAAGTAATTGTGATTTGATGTAGAATTTCCCATGAAAGCTTCATACATGGATTCAAAGTGTTGTGTCTCAGTCAGTTTATTCAGTAGAGATGTTCTCTGGAAAACCATATTATGTGGCTCAAAAATGGTTCTAGCCACAATGAAATCATTAGGTCAGAAACACACTGTCTTCCTCATACTTCATTGAGGTGTCTTCTTAAAGTGTCTCATCAGAAAGGTTTTTCCCTGAACATCCTATCTAAACTGGCATCCCCCATCACTCTAGGAACTTTATTTTGTTTACTCTCAACTTCCCATCACCTGGCACGTAATAGATACTCAACAAGTATCTGTTGAAAGATTGTACAAAGAGTGTGAAGATTATTTCATAAATGTGAGTTGAAAGAAAGCAATATGTCTAAATTAATATATTTTATATAAGTAAATGTTATAAGTAGATATTTGGCTATAATTAATTTACATCCCTGAAAACTTATGTATTCCATTTGGGAGGAAGGGTGGCCTCATTTGGCTCACTCAGTTGTCATATCCAAGTATGTATCCAAAAGCCTAAAAGGAATTTTAACAAAATTTATTGCACTAATTTCCACTTTGCAAAAAATAATAAATTAATTTTAAGGTTGTTTTCTATATGAAAAGAAAAAAATGAGTCTGCAATTAAGAAGAGTCTCTAATGGCCAGTTCTAATGTAAATAATGGTATACTGAGGCCATAAAACGCCACTGTGGCCTATAGAATATTGAATATAGTCGATTTGGTTAATTAATTAATTATATTGATTTATCTATTTGTGTATCAGGAATGAATAAATATATGGGTTATGTGATCTTCATGTGGAAATACTTCAAATAACATTCCATACCAGTTTTTCAGTGAAATTTGTGTTTATATCCTTTAAAAGTAGGTCACGTGCTCAAGTTAAGGCAGGGTAAAATAGAATCTCATCCTGCTGCACACTAGCCCAGCCTGCCTCTCTCCTGAGCCCCCTTCTCCCCAACCCCAGCCAAAAAAAAGAAGAAATTAAAGGAAAACATTACCCTAGAAAACAGATTTTTAAAAACAATCCTTTTCTCCTTTTTTTAAAATTTAGGAACAAGTTCCAGTTCCAGTCTATCATCCAACGCCTAGCCAGACTCGCCTAGCAACTCAGCTGACTGAAGAGGAACAAATTAGGATAGCTCAAAGAATAGGCCTTATACAGCATCTGCCTAAAGGAGTTTATGACCCTGGAAGAGATGGATCAGAAAAAAAGATCCGAGAGTAAGTTTTAATAAATCTGTACATGTTTCAAAGGTCTGCCTTCATAGATGTGCTTTTGAAAAATACTCTTCTGCATTTTGGAAGTCAGATATTTAATATAATCAGTTCATGCAAGTGAATGTTTAAATGTGGCAATTAAGAAGAATTTTCATATAAAAATAGCTAAGAAATGATGGTATGAATTCTGACTATTTTATGTTACCCCTGTCTGTTTAGATGACGGTTGACGTCAGTTAAAAATGATTCACCCGTGTGAGTGCAAACTAGTCACAACATTGCTGGTGGCCTTGTCAGCTGGGAAAACAGTTTAGCAATATGTCAAGGACCTTCAAGAACCCTTGGAGGCAGTTAAATCTAGAGATCTATCCCAAAATGTGTACCCCACTTCAATCCCTAGAGCTTTATGCACAAAGATATTCACCATAGTTTTTTTTAATTTACTGAAAAACAACAATAGAGATATAGTTAATTGTGGTATAAGAATACTGTGGTGGGTTATGCAGCCATTAAAATTGTTTGCTAAGAATTTTTAGGAATATGAGGACAACCTGTCCATTTCTTAACGTGTGGAATAATTTTAAGCTTGATGAGTTGAATATAAAATTTTATTTCTGGGGAGTTTTTGTCCTCGGAGCCCATTATTGTCTGAGAATCCCTGATGAGGACAGCCGTTCTCCTTTTAGGTTGGGGAATGGTCTTGCTAACACAGACATAATCTGATTTACTATGTTAATGTTTGGCTCTTTGAGCCATAGCACGATTTAGTGCTAGTATTTGGGATCATAACCTATCTAGAATACTGACTCTGAAACACTGCAGAATTGGGTTGCTTCTTGAACCTGTACAAAAGTGCAGTGAACTTGAAACTGGGGTTAATAAAGAACCCTTAGCCTACAGCAGCCCAGTGAGGGGGCTAAAATTAGTGGTCCTGTTTTTACATATAGTTATTAAAATGAAAACTGTCTTACTCCTGGATTTATACTAAAAACTCAGTTTAAGTAAACAAAGTTGATCTAACTGATGGTTTTCCTCGCTGAAGCGCCACCTTCTCCTTCAGGTGTCCTCCGTTATGTAGCCGTTTTACAAGCACAGTTCTAGCAGTGCACTTGTTCCCACGTAGTTCTTTTCTCTCTGCTTTGTTGGTTGCTCTCAAACTCTGCAAATTCGCAGGGGATTGAAATAAGAGATTGTAGATGGATTAACAATTATTAGGAAAAAGTTCAATTTGTATGCTTTGGTGGAAGGATGACAGGCAAGCCATTTTCATCTGTTCAGATTAACATCTCTAAAAATGCTTTCTGATTTCTCTCCCTCGCCCTCAACAGGTGCGTGATCTGTATGATGGACTTTGTTTATGGGGACCCAATTCGATTTCTGCCGTGCATGCACATCTATCACCTGGACTGCATAGACGACTGGCTGATGAGGTCCTTCACGTGCCCCTCCTGCATGGAGCCCGTTGATGCAGCACTGCTTTCGTCCTACGAGACTAACTGAGCCGGGGTCTCTTCGTCTGACTTCAAGTGAACCATCGTTTTTGGTGGTTTTGATCTTTTGTCACTGAGCCCAAAGAGCCAGGGATTAGGAATTAAGATCATGCACAAAAGTTTCCTAGAAATTCCTGAATGGCTGCAGATGTTGGGGAAAAGTACGTGATATTTTAGAAACTTAGGGGGAAAAGTAGGATGGTATTTTTATGTAAAGCCTTGACCCAGTGTTTAAAAATATAATTGTATTTAGATCTTGTTATTGCTCCAGTACATAGGAATTGTGTAAAGTGTTACAGCAGCTGTATATGTTTAAATTGTGTGTGTTGAAGATTAGGAAAAAAGATAGTGGTTGTTTTTCCTAAATGAGATAACTTTCTTCTTCCCCCCTCCCAAATTCTTTTCTCAAGTTGCTGGCATTTGGGTCAAGGTTTTATTAAAAGCTACATTTTATAACACTGGCACAAAAAAAAGTAGTTTAAAGCTTGTTTGCACAGTTCTTTTTTTCCATTGGAAATGGAATTCATTGCCTTAGGTCTTTTTAAATAGTGTATTATCGTTGGGGCTGGCTCTATGCTTGAAAACCAGTTTATTTATAACCTGTTATAAGTGCTATATCTGTTTGCAGTTAGGAAATGCAGAATTCAAAGTGATCTCCTAGCTTGTAAGCAAACTGAGATGCACTATCCCTTTTCTATTAAAAAAATGAGTTTATGTGTCAAGAAACCAACTCTAGGAAAGTGGGGTTTAATATTACCCTTTCCTATACATTTTATCTAATTATTTTGGTTGTTAATATGGTGATAATTAAAAGTCAAGGTAAATTTTAAGTATTAAGATTTCTGATTTATTGAGCTTGAATTATGCCACATGCTTATGTAAAAATGAAAGTGGCACCATGATGAAACTGAGAAAGGTTTCTCAGTTGTAAAAATTTTGATTTATTCTTCCCTGTGACCTCCTCCCCTGTTGTCTTGAACCATAGCAAAAGGATACTGCATCTCTCATTCTTACAGTACTGAGGTTATTGAAGTTATATAAAACACATCTCAGTCTCTGTTTCTTGGAATGGAAAGTCCTGCTAGCTGACTGACAAGTCTAAGCAGGGAGAATTAAGATAAATGTATCTCATGTTTTGCACACGTGCAGAATTTGTATAACCACATGACTTCATAGTTGTGATCTCAAAAATTAGGAATTTCTCCTTTTTCTTTTTCTTGCAGTTGATGTAAGAACACCCTGAATCTCTAAGCTTTTGAAGTGTTGGAGGCAGAGATGGTTTAGTAAAGATCTGGTTGTAATGTTTTCTCCGTTTAGCCTGTGTTTATCTTCCTTATGTATTCCAAGGCGACTTATTGTTCAGCTCAGTGACATTACAGCTAGAAAGCATTCATTAGCAAAAGGAGAAGCAATCTCAACCTAACAAATCAGAAATGTTTCCCATTATTTTATATTGAGTTGAATATTTGACTCTAACACTTTTCTACATACAGAACACAAGTATCTTGAAGGTTCTTCATAATTGCATTGTAGAGGAATTTAAGTATGGCATAAGTACTTCGCAAAGACTCAGCATTTGACTGTAGTATCCATATGTTGGTTAATTTCTTATGAGCCCCATGATGGAAAGACTTAAAGATGAATTTGAGAAAAATTGAAAGAAATTAGATTATCAGGTTCTGTTAAATTGTTACATGTATCTTGCTTAAGTTTTTGTTCTAATTTATATCCACCCAATTACATAAAGCAAATTTGGAGGAAACACCTGAAGTTGTGCAATATTTTCAGTGATATTACTTTTTTTATCCTTGTGTTTTCTACTTCAACATGATGTCTATGTCACCAAGTATTATAGTCAGACTTTCTTTTTTCTAGATTGTTAAAATTGGTAAATGAACTTTTTTTTTAAAATCATCTTCTATGTTGCTCTTAGTCTTTCTTTATTACAAGGCTTCTTTCACAGAAGTTTGGCAGTAATATTGAAGGAACCAGTATTGAGCTGAGTGCTTTTTTTTTAGGTACTTTGTATTCTTTAATTTTAATCTCCACATACCATGTTAAGAACCATCAATTTTGGCTTTTACTAAGTTAAATAAAGTTATAATACAGTTGTAAAGGACTAAAGTTAGAGATGATAACATAAAACTATTCCCCAAGTTATCCTTTCTTTAAAACAGATGTTTTAAATTTAATTACTTTTAAACCTCTAGGTATTTATTCTTTTGGGGAAGTATTTCTTATAGCTTGGCATTTAATACCATCTAATCATAAATTTAGAAGCTTGATAGCTTCAGATTTTCTAAAGCCAAATAATAGGTGCAATGTATTTAGATTTGGGCAAAATGTGTTCAAGCTTGGTTGTAGGATTTGAAATGTCTGAAAAGCCTGACCAGGAAAAAAAAGAGAAAGAATCTTATTCTTTTCAATGTAAACCCAACAAGCTGAAATACTTTCAGATACTTGTAGTTTGGGTCACACAAACCTTTTCAATTCTGAGTATTCTCTGGGGGGAATCTCTTAAACTGGGCGTTGGAAGACTCCCCTGCCATGTGACATCAACAGTGTGATTTTCCAGAATACAGAGAGCACTGAGGTAAGAAATCTTCTGCATACAAAGCTTCTTCGTAAGAAAGTGTGCATTTTTAAAAAGGGATAACGATAAAATAGTCAAAAGCAGAGCTGCCTGTGGTCCTGCGACTATAAATGGTAAACAGTAAAGAAGGTAAATTTCCTTGGCATAATTGAGAAATGTAGGCAGTTTGGTGGCATTCTCTGCTTATAGAGGCTTTGGCTAGCTGTCGATTTCTTAGAGTCAACTGATTACACTTGCATGGAAGTGCATCATAGCCGATGTAATAACCTTGACTCATTTTTTAAGCCTTTAATCTTAAAATTAATTAACATGAGAAAAGATAGATTTTTGGTTAGTATCTCCTTAAATAATATTAAATTTACTCACCTGAATTTAAAGATCATCATCTTTTTTTCTGAGCAGGGAGAAAGTCAGAGAAGTTAGTTTGTAAATACTCCTTCTGTACCCTCTCTGTGCAACTGCCCTGCTCCAATCTTACATTCAACTAGACTTCTCTAAGACACAGGCCTGGTTCAAGATGTCCCCATCGTGTGAGGCATGGGCGTGAGAGCCATCAGAGTTCTGAGCAGTCTTCTTCTGACTGCATTATATTAGTCCTTTGGAGACTTAGCTGAATTCCTTTTAATTTCTTCCCTCTTGGTCCTAGTTTCTAAGAATTTTGCCGTTGAGATCTCGTGTTTCCATCAGCTTCTTGCCCCTCCTCTGTTTGATGCTCCTGCTCTCTTCAGAAATGAGTCAGTATTACAGTCATGTGCCACATAACGTTTTGCTCAGTGACGGGCCGTGTGTACAATGGTGGGTCCCGTAAGATTAGTCCCATATAGTCTAGGTGTTTTGGAGGCTAATACCATCTAGATTTGTGTAAGTACTTTAGGAGAGGAAGAAATTTCCTTTACCCTTCTATGTCCTTCTGGCTGGTCTAAGAATTAAATTGACGTGAGACAGATTAACAGGAGAAAATCAAAAGTTTAATAACGTGTACATCAGAGGAACCCAGGAAAACCAAGTAACTTGCCAAAATCGCTGAAGCCCTCAGTTAAAGACAAAAGAGGATGTTGGGAGTGGGGAGAGTCAGGGACTTCAAAGGGAAGGAAGGCAATTCACAGGGAGGTGAAAAGGAGCAAATGTTTGGAAAAACAAGTGTTTGGCCACACAGAAACAGAAGAACACAGAGGGAGCCCAACGAACAGGCTTTTCTAGGTTCCTCCCTTTCTACTACCTAGTTCGTGTGATGCTAAGGTGATAGCTGAGACAGGTTTTTTAATCTGAATTCTTTTAGGCGGTAATGGGGGAATTAACAAAAACTTTGTCTTTTGTTTCTTAAAAATAATCAGCTTAAAATAATCCTCATGTTAAACACATTTTGGGGTGGCAAATTTTGTTCCCCTTTAGTACACTCGATGATGTTCACAGGACGACAAAATCACCTAACGACACGTTTCTCAGAACGTGTCCCCGTCATTAAGTGACGCACGGCTGGATAGGCTGGCCTGTTAAAAGAGTGGATGCACTCATTCATCTCTTGAAATACATTTTCCTCCTTAGGACGACGCACACAAAACCTAGGTCCTTAATAAATGCTTCTTTAATAAAAAAGCTTAGAGTAAAAATGTCCAAACTACAACATTTCCACCATTGCATTGAATATAATTACTGATAGGCCCACTGTTAGGTGAGATTTTCCTGAGGCCTATCCAAAATGGTCTCGGTAAGAACTTTTTCTCAGTTCTGTGTATGTCAGAATAGGTATTTGCCTGTGGTCAGGCAATGGTTTAATGCTCACAATCCAGATTTAGACAGGGCTGTAGTTTTTGGTAATTCTAGTGAAACATAAGGGTTTGATGGAGTAACTATAAATTTTCATTGCATTATATAAACATCTTAAAATAGTACTTTTTCTAAGTGGTTTGAAAGATATAGTAAGTGAATTCTATGTATTTAGGAAAAGTTAATTGGACTATTTGTTAGCTCTGCATATAAAGTATTATTTTTATTTTTATTTTTCTGAGGAAGATTAGCCCTAAGCTAATGTCTGCCGCCAATCCTCCTCTTTTTGCTGAAGAAGACTGGCCCTGAGCTAACATCCGTGCCCATCTTCCTGTGCTTTATATGTGGGACGCTACCACAGCATGGCTTGCCAAGTGGTGTGTAGGTCTGCACCAGGGTCTGAACTGGCGAACCCCGGGCCGCTGAAGCGGAACATGCGAACTTAACCACTGTGCCACCAGGCCTGCCCCTAAAGTATTATTTTTAACTACAGAAAAATAACCTCAATCTTTCTCTTCGTTTTTCTTTTTTAGCTCCTAAGAGTTATATTACAACACACTAAAGTTGATATTAAAATGACATATAGAAGTTAGTAAATGGATGAGGCACATGTATTTTGGGAATATTAGTTTAAATAGACTTTGTAGTTGCTATTTTGAAAGTCTTGGGGTCTAAAAACATCCCACAAAAACTTGATTAGCCTGCTTAGTTCTCCCCAGCCCTTTCCTACACCGTACAGGGGTGGTTTAAAAATAGCAGCAGTGCTAGGTGCTCGTTGGTTCTTCAGAGCTTGGTTGTCCACATACTGGTATCCAGACTTTGCTTTTCCATTTGTCCTTTGACTATTTCCTTGCTCTTTACATCGAAACAGAAAATCCAGATGAGTCCCTTTACAACCCATTTCCTGATCCATAAAATTTTTGTTAGAGGCATCAGTGAAATTTTACAAAAGGGGTTTGGCTTGATCTGCATGTTTTAATTGTCCACATTGTTCTTGTTTGTTTTATCACTCTGTGCAATAGGCATTAGCTCAGGACAATAACTGGATCCATCTGATTAATGTTAATGATTGATAGACTAAAACCATTTACCATTTCATAAAGTATTTAAGGAAACTTTGAGATACTATCCTTTAGATTTTTGTTTCTTGAGAAAAGTTACTGTCCACTAGAAGATGCAATCATCTTTGGATGCTTTCCACAGAAAGTTTTTCTCTGCATATGAATGAAGCAGCATTATCAATAAGGTATGGATTTTACACATCTAAAACTGATTCTAATTAAAGGAGGAGCGGCACCTGTTGGCTTTGGACCCCTTCAGTAACATCAGTGCTTGTAGGCTCCAGATTTCTTGGCACAGAAAAAAGTTGAAAAAAGTAGCTGAGGGTTTGCCTCAAGAGCCTGGTCATAGTGATGAACTGAATGCTTGCTAGATGAGTTGGCGTGGCAAAAGAGATGAGCCCAGCTTTTTTCTGAGGGCCGTGTAGTTAATCTACTCATTTAGGATCCAAAAGCGAGTCTTAGGAACCGTGTGAATTGGGAAGCCTGTACTACGCTATCAGTGACACTGAAATTGGCTTCCAGCACTGTCCCTACTAAAGGTGTGGGAATAGGCTACATTCTGCCAGTTCTAGAATCGGAGCCAATCCTTCAGCTTTGAAACAGTGAGAATAATGACCTGTGTCCACGAGAGTAGCTGAACTCCGCAGACAGATGGTAAGTTAACAGCTACAATTTTAGAGTGTCCAGTGTGGGGAAGGGGGGTTGTTTTTCACAAGCCCTTTGCACTGATGGCCCTTGCTCACATTGATAATCATCATGATGTTATCCTGACACGAGGAAGAAGAATTCATGAACATTCTTCTTTCTGGTAGTGAGACAGGGGCTACTGTAGTGGGTATTTTCAGATGGGCTGTTATTGCAAGTCCTCTTCTCAGGACTCTTTATTTCTTAAACTTTGAGTTAATGGTTTTGAAGATGTTTTTGAAGCAAGATGATATATTTGTGGGTATGGATTTTGATAAACTGGGTTTCTGATTTACTGTGAAGAGCAAAGAACATGAAATGCCAACTCACATTGGCTCTTAGAGCCTCTCACCTAGAATATTGAAAGTACTTGGGGCTGGCGCTGTAGCCGAGTGGTTAAGTTCACGCACTCCGCTGCAGGCGGCCCAGTGTTTCGTCGGTTCGAATCGTGGGCGTGGACATGGCATTGCTCGTCAGGCCACGCTGAGGTGGCATCCCACATGCCACAACTAGAAGGACCCACAACTAAGAATATACAACTGTGTACCAGGGGACTTTGGGGAGAAAAAGGAAAAAAAATAAAATCTTTAAAAAAAGAAAGTACTTTCTTACCGAAGTCTAGTAGCTGGTGAAGGGAAGATACGGTATTTTTATCAGCAGTTCACAAGCAGCAGAAGCAATTGGTGCTGGAGGCCTTTGGCATGGCACCAGCCTCCTAACTTCCGTGTTTAACCCTTATAATCCATTCTTCACACAGCAGCTAAAATAATCGTGAGTAAATTGGAGGCTGTCATTCGCCTGCTTAGAACTTTAATTGCTTCCCATTATGCTGAGAATAAAATCCAAACTCCTTCACAGAGAGAACTGGCTTTCTGCCTCCCTCTTTTCATAGTACTCTACCTTCTAGCCTCTCAGACTTTCTTTTTTGTGCCTCCTGAAATGCCCAGCTCTTTCCTGTCTCGGGGCTTTTGGGACTATAGTCTCCGCCTGTAGCTCACTTCCCCAGATTATTCAGATGGCTGGCTGCTTATTCTCTGGACCAAACACATCCGCTGTTTATTTACTTCATGGCTCTGGTTGTTTACTTGTACCTCTTCCTTACCAGAATGAACTCCACAAGGGCAGGACAGTTAGGTGCTCAACAGGTATTTATTAAGGGAAGGGAGGGAGAAAGTCGGAAGAGAGGGCCTGAGGAATCTGAGCATTTCTGCTGGAGAGGGAGCCACCATCAAGGAGCTTCCCACTGGAAAATAAGGATCTTATAAAGATTTCTGAGAGTGGCAAGAAGGGAAAGGCTCTTCCTTGGTGGGCGGCTTTCTGGTAAGCCTCCTCTAACCAGTACTGCAAATCCTCCTGTCCTCGTCCTCCCCTCTCCCGGGAGGGCGGCCGGTCATAGTTCCTGTGTATCAACGTGAAAGAAAGGACATGCAGTGGATACGTGTTGATTTTGTCTGCCCAGTACCCCATCTTCTTTTTTAGTAATAACCCCGAATTGAACTACGACCCAAGATGGACCAATTGTAGTACCTCACTCCCTTTCTTGGGCACTGGTTCTCGAATTTCTGTGTGCATCAGCTCCACCTGGAGAGCTTATTAACATTCCGAGTGCTCAGCCCTACCTCTACAGTCTGGGTGGGGTCTGATAATTTACATTTCTAGCAAGTTCCCTGATGATCTAATGCTGATCCGGGGAACCACGGGTCTAAGGGATGGACATTTGAGCCACACCACACTGATCAGAATCCTTATCTGGGATTTTTCACACTGGAGCTGGGAAAAGAAGCCCTTTTCTTCTGGTCACAAAGCTGTAAGGTTGTGAGGTCTGAGCTGCCATGTACCCCTGCCACGCGGAGAAGCCGGTTCAAGAGAATAAATCTAACACAGGAGCAAAGCCAAAAGGTGGGGAAGCCCTAATTAAGGCACTGAAGCCTTAGTCAGCCCCTAGGCCAAATCCACCACTGCCTTCCCACAGTGTATGTCGGCCAATAAATTCACTTAATATACTAGAGGAGCAGCTATGATTTCTTTTTATCCTCAGCAACCCTGTGAAGCAGTTGGTATTAGCACTATTGTATGAAGAGTAAGCTGATCCTCAGAGCGGGGAAGTACTTGAAACTAAGTTGGAATCCAGTCTGCTTTTATCCACCACCCCATGTAATTAATAGAACTTAAAGGTGGTATTTTCAGTACATCAGGCTTTTCTCTTACTACGAATTTGCTCACAACCTCTCTTCCATAGATAGCTGTCTGGAAATCCGCTCTAGTCCAGGGAGACAGATTTCTTGCCCATGGACCACTCTGACCCACAGATTGATGTGTTTGGCCATCCAGCACTCTTTAAGTGCTTAAACTTAAAATTCTTTGAGAACCTTTAGCATCATATGCTTCCCAGTTTGCTAATGTTCCTGCCTCTTACTGTCTTATACCAAACCTCTTCTGGCATATGGATTGTACCCCTCAAGCCTCAGTCCAGGCCTGAGCCTCTGCATCTGTTCAGGCTTCACTTCCCATCTCTGGAGTACCTGACTGGAACTCCACTTATCAAACGGGATTAGATCATGCCTTTTCCTCCAACATCCCTTGATTTTATGAGCAAATACTGTTGCTTAAAGGTTGTCTTTTTTCTTTTGGCTTTGTCCAACTTAGACCCTATCCCTACCTCATGATGCCAAGTGGCCTGGGGGGACTGTGCCACACACACACGCGCCATGTGTTCCAAGCCAAGGATTTCTAGTGTGTGGAGTGATTAGCCAGTACATTTTCCATCCTTAACAGTGTGTGGCTCAAGAATGAATATAAGTCAGATCCAACTTGGATCACTTTACAGCTTGACCAGCAGTTTAGCAAAGCATGGACTTTAGAGTTCAACTGCCTGGCTTCAGAGCTTTCTGCTGCGTAATAGCTGTGTGATCTTAGGCAAGTTATTTAACCTGTCGTTTCCGTTTTCTCATCGGTAAAATGGCAATAGTCCCTACTCCATAGGGCGGTGATGAGGACTAGATACATGTAAAGTGCTTGGAATAGCAACTGGTAAATAGTGAGCGCTTATTAGCCATTATTCTTCCACCCAAGTATATGGTGTCTGGTGTTCTGAAGTGTTTGTTAATTAAGTGAAGAAAAACAGTCCAATCTAGTCATTTGTGAGGTGTTAGCTGTGATGTGTCTGATTAAACTTGAATGTCAACTTTTAGAAGTACATAGCGATCTTCAGTAATTGTATGTCTTCCCAAAGGAGGCGCTCTTTACGTTTTGTCACTCAGTAGTTGACTCATACAGTAGAAGCAATTCAGAGATTGCTCATTTAGAAATGGGTTTTTCAAGCCCCCAAGTACAGCTCCTTGTTTGTGGACTTACCCTGTTGGGCAGTAATGAACTTTGCACTAGATGTCAAAGGAGCTGTGCGAACCCAAGCAGAAAGGCCCCTTCTAACCGTGGGAAGCTGCCTCTGAGGGCGGGGATGAGAAGTTCCCATTTGCTGCTTGGTTTCTGGACTCCAGGCACCTCTCATTTATTACTGAATTAATGTGATGGTGCTAAGGACATAAGGAAACTGTTGTTGAAAAGGCACACTGTTAGTTAGACTTTACATTTGGAGCAAAAATGGAGAAGACTGTTGTCCACTCCCCGTCCTCTTAGAAGTACACTTAGGAGTAACTCCAGAGAAAAATGTCTTTGGAGTTTATTCCGTTGTTGAATGAGTCTAGCATTCGGCAGGCTGGGGCTTTCTGAAAACCTGGTGCCATTCTTCAGTTGCTGGGAATCTCCCGCTTGGACCTCAGCCAAGTCTTGGGTTGGCATTGGCCTTTTAGGGTCCTGGCTTTGTGGCCAGGTCATAGCTTTCTGCTGTGAATGACGATAGCTGTCTTGGAAAAACTCCCATTCTGGCTTGAGAGATAAGGAATAGGGCATCCTGCCAACATGTGGGAGAGCTGATAGGGACCAGAACACTGCGGGAAGCCAGCCTGCCAGTCCCAGGGCCTGGGACCAGTGAGAGGCAGACAGAGACTTTCCGTTGCCAAGGGCCTGTTCAGATCATGTTACACAGTTGCTACTTCCTAACGACTGAGTTCCTCTGTGTGGCACAGGATTCAGACTTTTCCCAAATGAGGATTATTTGCTCTCTGGGTTCCCGGCCTACTGTAGAGGTCTCTGATTGAAGAAACCTAGCATTTCTGGTTGACTTGCTTGGGGACACAGGGCTTTGGCAAAGGTAGGGAGGTATAAATCTGTTCCTTCATTTTGGAGTTGAAAACCGAGAAACAGACCTGACCAGAGTTAGAACTGTTGACAGCAGGAAAGAACCTTAATTTAGTCCAAATTACTAATTTTTAGAGGGTCCATGACCCAAGGTAACTCCAAAAATCAGTAGCAAAGCAGAGACTGGAGTTCAGGTCTCCTTATTTCCAGGCCAGCTCTCCACCTGATAGCTGCCTCTCCAGGGCAGATGTGCTGGAAAGGTCTGCACTATTGGAGAAGCAACAACCAGAAGCTGCTCAGAGAAGACACCCTGAGAAGCCCAGGACAGAATTTTCACCCTCAGAGGCCTCTGAACAAGGCTGTGGTGTCAGACACCGCTCGTCTTCACCCTCCTTCACATCCCTGTTTTTGATAGACTATCTGAAGCTGCAGTGGGGATAAAGGAGGCAAAACCCACGGATTTCTCTTATCAGCCAGACTGCAGCCAGGGCAGCAGAGGTAAGGGTGACATAGGCTAATTAATGAAGCCCAGCAGGAAATCAGCAACAACAAACACAGACAAGGAAACCATCCTGGCATAAAATCTTAAAAGCAAAAGCAAGTACAATGAATGTTGAAAGTTTTTTGTAAACTGCAATTTTGCAAATAATATACTTGGTATCCTGTGACCAGGGCTGCTTTAATACAGCAGTAGGTAGCTTCTAATATAGGGGAACCACAAAAGGCCACCCTCATTCAGCAGCCTGGCTCCAGTCACCCCGCTCACCCTGCCTCCCTGACAACCTGGGAACAGGCTGGTCTCCCAGCATCCAGGCTTTGGTGGAGAGAGAGATTGCAAAGGGCTCCTTCTCTATGGAGAACATTCTTTTGTCTGGTTCCAACAAAATGAGAAATTTCTGCTCTGACAGTACTTAGTGCAAAAGAGAATCTTGGATGAGGGTTTTCTGCTTTCTTTTGTTTTTTTCCTACTGAGAATATGCTTTACCTAAAAGCCATGACATCATTCAGTGTCGGTCGCAGGAGGCCGGCTGACTGTATATTAATAGATTAACCCGCCCAGCCCCTGGCAAATGCTCAGAAGTGTTTGCTAAATACAGCAATGCTGGAAGGTGGGGAAAGCTGTGTGTGGTTCTTCCCTCACAGAAATTGCATTCATGTAGTTGAGGAGTCACATTTGCACAGATGAATCTTTGTACTGTGCACGCCTTTTCCTCCAGCGACAGGGTTAAGTTGACGTACGCTGTCATTAGATCGTGATTGGTGAAACTTGGTATTGTTACTGAACTTGGGTTCTCACTTTAACAGTCCCAGAGGTTGCAAATTCAGATGCTTTCAGGGGCCAGAAAGGTGGTGTGTGTTGAAAGCAGCCTCTGCTGCGCTGCGACAGACCGTGGCCTTGTGGGAAGGAGGCCCAAGGTTGCCACGTCTTTTTTTTTTTTTTAAATAAGAGGCCAGAAACCAGATTTATTTGTGAAATCTCCCCATTTTCAAATGTTAATAACTTATTCTAAAAATTTTAAAACATCATGTTGTCTAAATAAAACATACATGGGCCATATGGCTTCTGATCCAGACTTTCTGCCCTGCCCAAGAATTCAAGCAACACATATTTTACTGAAATAGATGTTGCATGATCTCTTAAGTGTGTAAGTTTTATTACTTGAATCTCTCTTTTATCTTGACTGAAAAATCTAAGACATATACAACAAGCCAAGAATAACCATTCTACTTCTAAAAAAATGCTGTCAGTAAATAAATGTACCTCGGAGTGAAGTATAGAAGATTTTTATGTTCCATAAATTCTCCCCAGTGGTCCCAGTTTGGCGTACAGCGAGGATGCAGTCTGGTTTCTCAGAAGCTCCCCCACCCCAAACTTCTTGGCTTTGGCACAGAAAGCGCCCCTTCTGTCAGGCCTGGGCATCCCCATTCCTTACTGGTGGAGATTGATTTTTCTACAGATGGACTCAAATGAAAATTACCTCACTAGAAAGACGTGTTTGATTTTTTTAAATTGGAAAGTTACAAAAGGAGTGAAAATAAAGTGTAAGAAGTAAGGTAGTGGGTGTCTGTGTGCAAGCTCTCTGCCAGACCCCAGAAGCCTCAAAGCCTGAGGTGCAGACCCTCCTGACTCCTAGGAGGGTCCTTTCAGCCCTGGAGGCTGAGACCTTGCTGAAGTTCGAACAGCAGCTTGGTCTTTGGCATCATGTAGATTTACCTCCAGATCAGTATGGGTAAAACAAAGATTTACAGGTGGTTGGCTGTTGAGTTTTTTTAAAAGCAAACTATGATCCCATCAATGTATTTCTAAGGAAAATGTAAACTGTTCATACATTCTCTTAAACAGCACAGTGAAAAACAAGTACCCGTATGTGTGATAGGGCGGGAGGAGGGTCCGCCTGCTCTGTCCTTGGCAAAGGCCCTTGGTCACACTGGTGAACATGCCGGCTTCGCTTCTCCGTGGGTACCTATGTCGTGCCATCCCACTGGAGCATCGGGGGACCCTAAAGGCAGGGCAGGGCAGGGGGAGGGGATCTTTCTGAAATGTTTCCAGGAGCTCTGTCCAACTGTCTCCATCTTCCAGCCCAGGAGTGCTGCATAAAACTACAAGGACACTGATGAGACCATGGACCTGCTGCCATTCTCCAGGGAAGACTTGGCTTGGAGTGTGGCTGCCTGGATTCGAAAATGTGTCCTTGACTCCATGGAGTAATTCTTGTAGTTTTGCCTGCAAGAGACCAGAGACCAGAGTCAGACACATGCAGCTGCTCCAGGAAGTGCTTTGCCTTCAGTCTGAGCTGTGGGGGGTCCAGCCAAGGAGTGTTTATAGAGGCTGAGATCCCTGTCCCTGTCCAAAGAAAGAGCTGGGCCCTGCCCAACTGGGACTAGCAAAAGGAGTGTGTAGCCCCTCACCCAGGTATCATCCCCTGGAAGTACCCTTGGTCCTGGTGAGTCCCCCAGCTTGAGGGAGTGGTTTCAAGAGGCAGATGCCTGGGCTGGAAGGCAGGAGACCTGGGTCTTCGGGCCAGCCCGGCAGCTGGCTTGTGCTGTGACCCTGAGTATCTACTCCCTGCTTTCAGGATTCAACTCCCCACTGGTAAACTGAGGAAGAAGGCTCCCTACACCAGGTGAGAGCTGGGTTCCCTGGGACACGACCCTGGCCTCGGGTCTGCCATGCTGCCCTTGCCAGCGTCCTCCCTCATGGCTCCCCAGCCAGCCAGGTGACTGAGCTCAGGGGGAGCGAAGGACAGACCAAGGCCACCCAAGCCTTACTTCGCAGTTTCCAAGAGTTTGACAGCCTCCTCGTTTCTGCCTTGCTCCATAAACAGCAGGGCCAGCTCCAACAGGGCATTTGGGATCAAGTAGTGGTCATATTTAATCTTCTTTTCACTGCAGGAGAGAGGAGGACATAGCTTACAGGCTCTGCCCTTGAGACGTCCTTCAGGCTCCTCTCGAGCCTTCAAGAATGGGAGGGTCCAACCCATGCCCTCATGGGGGTTTTCTGACCTGAATTCCAATTTGGGGAGGTTCTTACTACATAGCCCTAGAAAGGCTTAGGACTCACAGCAGCCTTCCAGTCCTCTGCAGCCGGGGCCCCAACTCCCTGCGAACCTACGGCTCATGTCATGTCCTAAGCCCACCACCGCCTCAGTCCCCAACCCTCTTGTACCAGGTTGAATGGTTCATTAAATTGGGAACTCTCCTGTCTCCAATGTGGCCCCCCTGACCCACCCTCCACGCTGCCCTGCAGACATCCTTTTAAAACTCAAATCTGCCATGCCTGGAATCCTTCCTGGCTCTCTTCTGTCTACAGGATAAAGTTCAGCCTTGTAAGTAAAACATCCAGGCCCTTCTCAGTCTAGCCTCCCCCTATTTCATCTGCCACCCTTTCCCTCTGTAACTTCACCAGGCAAGGAAGGACCTAATCACTGTCACTCCAATCTCAGGTGTCTTTCCTGTGTCTAGGCATTTGCACATGCTGTACGCACTCCACGTAAAACTCCCTCTCCCTTGCTTTCTCTGCTTGATAAAACTTCCCGGTTTAAATAGCACCCCTGGAAAGCCTTTCCTGGTACCTCACACGAGGTTGAGGGCCCTCCTCAGGGCACCTGCCGTCCTCTGCTCTCCTCTAGCACAGCCCCAACCACACCAGACTGGGTTGCCTGTGGCTGTCCATCTGGAACATCTGCGCTCCCCAAGGGCAAGGGCAGACTTACTGAATTACAGACTCCAGGGGCACCATTCACAGGAAACTCAGTGTGGATGGGCTCCTGGAGCTGGGCAATCTGGTGGCCCTGAGGGACGAGGTCTGAATGATCTGTGCCCAGCAAGTGTCCTGGCACCGGGTAGACACTAGTACATGTGTGGTGAATGCGGGTAGGCTAGGGTCAGGCACTGGAGTGTGCGTGAGGATGGAGAAGCTCTGAAAATTCCACCCAGGAGACCCGGCCGAGCAGCCCCAGAGGCACTTACTTGGCAGGAATGCTCCTGAAATTCTCCTCGGCCTCCTGGACACGGCCCAGGTACTTCAGACACAGGCCTTTCAGCAGCTTCACCAAGCACTCGTCATCCACGGAGTACTCGTTCTCTGAGAACGGGCAGTGAGAGGGGAGACAGGCTTATTCATTTCTGCAGCAGGTACTCACAGAGCCCTACTCTGTGCTGGGCCCTGGGGACACAGAGGTGACTCACACATGGGCCCTGTCTTCAGGGAGCTCACATCTGGGAAGGAAAGACGGATACTGAGACGATGACAACACAGTGCAATCAGGACTGACTGAAGGAAGCCCAGGGGCTGTGGGAGCCCAGAGGAGACCTTGACCCTACCTGGGGGACAAGAGACAGCTGCCTGGAGGAGCTGCCATTGAAGCTCAGTCTAGAAAGGCAAAGGACAGTTACCAGAGTAGAGAAATGAGGAAGGACATTTTTGGTGGAGTCTTCAACTGTGAAGACCTGTGGTCTGACCCAGCCTGGCAGGTTCAAGGGCCTGGGGGAGTCACCTGGGCCCTTTTCCAGCATCTCTTCAGCCTTGGTGATAATCTCAAGTATCCCATCTGTCAGTTCCGGCTGCTTCCCAATCACAGCGTAGCCATTCCAAATGTACATCATTTCCTGAGGGCAGGGGAGCAAGTCAGAGCAGGATTTCCTCCCCAGTGGGGCCTCGGTTTCCCCAACTGAAAAAGGGGCAGCTGAGATCAGAGGATCACTAAAGGCCCTTCTAGCTCTAACCTGCATGACAAGTTTCAGCCAAGCGTCTGAAGCTGTGGGCTCGAGAGGATTACAGGGGTTGGGGGGGCTCACCACTTATTTATTCCTTAGATCTCACCTTACCCCAGGGAGGAGCTACGATGGACCCATAACTTCACTATTATGCTCTAGTTGCAAAGAGCTTTGTGCTACTTTTCTGCTCGTGGTTTCCTGGGCACTATTATGCTCTCTCTCAACCTTTGTGTCTAAACTCTTCCCATCCTTTGAGGACCAGGCCATGCCTCACACTCTCCGGGAAGTCTTCCCTGCTCCAGCTGGCAGGGCCTCCTCCTATACTGGACTGGAGGAACCAGAATTTACTTAAGCACTTCCGGGTTTACAATAGAGTTTAAGAGCATGTCACCCCCTCTCCTCTTCTCCCAAGCCACTGGGCTTGAGTTACCATGAAAACTATGAAACATATCCTGATTCCTTTTTTTGCCTTGACTGCCAGGAAGCTCAGAATACTAAATTTAATTTTCATTCATAATGATTATGTTAGTTTAGATTAGCATTTCCTAAACTATCCAGCCAGGTAATGGATGTGAAACTGATTTTTATACATAAAGTTCTAGCAAGACATTACTGTTACGATTCTTGTTATTATGTTTTAAGAAGGGAATTTAAGTTTAGGCCATTATCTCTCAAATTATTATATGGTCCCAAGTTAGCAAAGGTCTCATTTAAAAAAAAAGGTTCCATGGCCAAATAAGTGAAGGAGAAACCACATCTTCAAGCTTCTCGGGGACTCACCACGCAGATTAAAATGTAGCAGCTCCAAGAAAGTCTACAGTATACAGACTTTGTTTAGGCCGGTCTTTCCCAAATATATTTAATCAAAGAAATCATTTTATGCATAAGTAGCATCTTGCAGACTATAGTTTGGGGAATTCTCCCCTAAAGTTTTGGTGTATTGCTTCCCCAGCTCTTTCTTGCAACATCCCTCCCCTCATTTGATAGTAACAGCTTTACTGTATATTTTAAACTATAAAATATTTCAAAATTTGTTTAGAGATATTTACGATACAAGATATAAATAAATTCCATATAAATATTGAAGGTTTTGATTTATAAAGTGTTTAACACAGTTTATCAGTTGATTCTCATAACTGCTCTATGAAATGGCCCAGCTATCTATTATTCCCATTTGCACTACGGGAAGGGGGACCCTATCTAAGGTCACACAATCAGTGGACAGTAGAGCCAGGACCAGAGAAAGGGCTCTGAAACAGGCCCCTATCTACTTTCCTGGCTGCCTTACTCTTTGAATAACAACAAGGACTCTAAGCAAAGTGGAACCTTCTCTGATGCCTGCTCAAATCTTCCAGAGAATCTGCCTCATAACAGTGGTTCAGAATATGGGTTCTGGGACGAGACTGTCTGGACTCAAATTATGACTCTCTAATGCACCAGCGGTGCGACCTGAACCAGTCATTTAATTTTTCTTCTTATCTATTAGGCCTTACTGTCCCCATCTGTAAAATGGACATACCACCAGCACCTACTCAGACAGAGGCTGTGAGGATCAGAGGAGGCAACAGAAATGGGTGTCAGGAGCCTTGAACACAGCAAGTGCCCAGTAACACGACAGCTATTGTTATCATCGTTGTCATTTCAGAGTTGAATACAGCATAGTCCCAGGCCTCAGAAAAGCTGGGTCCAGTGAGGGGGACAGTGTAAACAACAATTATAATCATGTGACAAGACTGAAACAGACAGTAGGAACACAAACAGCTAGTGACACTCCTGGGGACAGTGGGGAGGACTGCTCTTTTTACCTCTGAAGCCTGCTGGCCTATCTCCCTACCTCCAACCCCGGAAGACCAGCACTTTCTCAGAGGCAGGGGCTGGCGCACACCCACTCGTCTGCCTTCCTCCCCCCATCCCAGTGAACTGTGAAATCCTCTCCAGCCCCCTGAGGCGTGGAGGTCTTTCTCCCTCATCCACTTCCCCTGGGGCCCCGGCAGCATCCCTGCCTCTCAGCTAATCCCCACAATCCCAGACTGGAGCGCAGGCCAGTCCGGACTTCCCTACCCACCAGAGGAGGGATTGGCAAGGAGATCGGGTTGGGGGAGAGGTAGCGTCTGGATTTCCGGATGGCGAACTTCTCTGTGGGTAGAGATTTCCCGGCAATCTTGAGCTTCAAGCCTGGCACGGCTCTGCAAAAGAGATGAGGAGGATGGGGAGAGGGTGAGAAAAAGCTAGAGAGGACTGGGAGTCCCCAGCCTCTGTTTGGCCCCTCTCTGAGCCTCAGTTTCCCCATCTGCTTGAGTGTTGGACTCATAGCCTGTGGCTATGGCCATATGTCACAGGCCTTGTCCCAAGACCTGACCACTTCCTGTGGCTTGGCAAGGGGCTCCTTCACGCCAGCTGGCAGAGGTGAGAATGTATCCAAACATCCCCAGTCTTCCTAATTGTCTCTCCTCCACTCGAGAGCCTCATTTCCGGAGGGCCCAGCAGAAGTCTGACCCCAATTTCACAGGGGAGACCAACACCCGAGGAAAGGGCAGGACCTGCCCAAAACCACACAGTTCAAAGCCTCCATTAACTCTTGCCACGTGGTTGTGGCCTCCTCAGCTGTTTCCAAAGGCAGAGTAAAGTGCAGCACGCAGCAGGTGAGCCTCACATCTGGGGCCTCACCACCCAGCTCTGTCCCACCCTCCAATTCCTGCCACAGTCCCCGGCTCCAGCTGTGACCCTCAGGCCTGAGCCGTCCAGGCCCAGGAAACAGCTGGACCCAGTTGTGAGGTCTCCCACCAGACATCCCCTGCTTATTTACTGCGGAACCACTCTGGGCCTCAGTTCTCTCATCTCTAAAACCTTCACAGGCTTTCTGCAAGCATTATAAGAGATGAAGAAATGGAGGCAGTCAGTCAATGATAAACACCCTATGACTGTGACAGAGTAGCCCAGGAAGCTCGAGTCACCTCCAGTTCCGGGTCTGCAAGTTGGGGCGAGCCCTCACCACGACCGGAGGAAGGCCCTGGGCTCCGTCCTCAACCCGCCCAGGCTGAGCCTGCCCTTCCCCTTCACAGAATGCAGACACAGCAGCGCAGACGGGAATAAAAACAGCCACCATTTAGTGGCTCCAGGCCCTATGCCAGGCTCTTTAAATATGTTCTCTATTTGATTCTCAAAACAACCCTGCAAGGTAGAGGCGGTTAGTCCCATTTTACAGACGCTGAAATTGTCCAAGGTGACCCAGCGAAGCAACAGCAGAGGCTGGATTTAATACTGATTATTGGATTCCAACTCGGGCTCTCTACTGTGCTTCTCTGAGTGAATCAGGTTAACTCGGCAGAAGGGAGGGACCCCTCTCTGGACCTCAGTGTCCACACTTGTCCTATTGACCAGACGACAGAGGCTCAATGGGAAGGATGTTAACCACTGTTGCAGAAGCAAACCCCTGAGCAGATTCAGAGGGCTCCAACAAGGAGCGGAGGAGGTGAGGGAAGGAACGCCGGCCCCGTGGGGTGCTCCTGGGGGAGGGTCAGGGAGCTCAGGGCCAGGGGAGACAACAAGCCCACCGCCTCCCTCCAGGTGCCCACAGCTCAGGATGGCTGTGGGCAGAGCCTGGCTGAGGCCTAGGACGGGGGTGAAACAGTAGGACCCACCTAAACAACTCCACTTCGTCATCCCCAAACGGCTTGCAGTCTTCCTTCCCAAACATGCTGAGGTAGGCGGCCTTCATGTAGATGTAGGTGGCCTGTGCAAGGCAGAGCAAGTCAGCGGTGACGGCCCGCCCTCCGCCACAGCCCCGGCCTGCCACAGATGCCGCATTCGGACCTCAGTATGGCCCAGCAGAGCAGCTAACATTATCCCCAATCCCCGGGGGAGACATCGAGGGTGAGGCAGCCTGGGGACTTGAACTGGAAATTAAACCCAGGGTGGGTCCAGGGCAGCTACCCTCTTCACTGTGAAGCAGCAGAAAGACCCAAACCATAGTGGATGTGCAGGACGGCGACACAAGGACAGGGCAGCAAGGGCTTCTGGGAAACAACTACTCCAGACAGGGCCCGTGAAGGCCAATGAGAAGATTCACAGAGACCCAAGAAAGGACCTTCCAGCACGGGGAACAGCCTGAACAAAGCCAGTGAGGAGCAGAGATGTGAGTAAGTAAGATAAAATGAGTAGTATAAAGCATGAGATGCGTAAAAGGAGAGGTGTGAGGCCAGGACAGCACACAGGGCCCTGGGTCAGGGCTCAGCTCAGGGTCTCTCGGTGGAACTGCCTTACTAAGTGCCAGGCACTTTACATACATCACCTCACTTGACCCCAGAGACAATGCCAGAAAGGAATCCATACCCCACCTCTGCTTCCTGGGACCGCAGAGGCGCCAGGGGCAGAGCTGGGCATGACCCCAGGTTTGTGCGGCTTCAAGCCAGGTCCTCGCCCACTGGATCCACAGCCACCCCTGACAGGTAAGGCGTGGCCGTGCAGAGACCACCCGGCCCCGCTCCGCAGCCCCCCCGCCCCCCACTGCAGTTCCATCCTGAAAGCCGCGCCCCTGCCCCCTGAGTTCCAGCGAGGAGCTTGGCTCTGTGCTGCCCTCCAGTGGCCGAGCCTTGAACTACAGCTCTGCCTCCTAGAGGTGCTGCCAAGGAACTACTGCCTGCCTGTAGCCAAGAAAGAAGTGTACCGGGTGGAGGAGGAGCAGGAGCAGGACATCCTGGAGTCTGGTCTCTGCAGAAGGCGGAAAGCAGCTCCACCTGGCAGCCCCACCCCTGCTGGCGCCCAGGGCCACTCTCAGTTCTACTCTGCCCTCAGCACCTCAGCCTGCCCTTCGCAAAATGAGGAAAAGCCGGTCTTTGCAGGGTGTGGTGGGCAGAATCTCCCCTTGCTGAAACCTGTTCTCCATCCCATCTTCAACCTCCTGGTGTCATCCTTGCCTTCTCCCTCTTCCGCCCTGGCACTGAGTCACCAAGGCCTCATGATTTTACCTCCTATCCGGCTCCTGAATCCCACTGGCCATGCCCTCTCTCTCTCCTCCATGACCGCACCAGCCTCCACACCGTCTCCCTGCCCCAGGCCACCAGGGATGTCTTCCTGCTGTCCTAGTCCATGAGGTCTCCTGAGGATCCCCCCGCTCCCCCTCCTGCCCCCTGTAAGCCATTTCCCACACCACCATCACTCTGATCTCTTTAAGTCACACGCCGTCAGTCCCTCCCCAAAATCTTCTCATGATAGCACACCACACTTGGGATAAAAGCCAAACTCCGTGTCATGAGGTCATGAGACCCTGTCCCGTCTCTCCCAGTTTCCTCTCCAGCGACACTCCTACTGTCTCCCCCTCACTCACATCACTCTAGCCACACTCCTGTTTCTAGTATACCTCAAACGCTCTCACCTTCAGCTCCCCTCCCCGCCCTCGCATCTACAGCGCCCTCTGCTCTTCATTGAGATACCCACATGGTTGCTCCTCACTTCATTCTGGTGTTTCTCAGGCCTCCCTTGACCCCCCTGCACCCTCACGGGAACCTGACACTGTATTTACTGACATCTATTTCTTTGGGTGTTTCTTGTCTCTCTTCCCACTAGAACATGAGCCTCGAGATGGGGTCTTTGCTTTGTCCGCTGTTGTATGTCCTGGCCTAGAACAGGACCTGGCACATGGGGTTGTCCAGTAACCGTGGGAGAGATTATTTCTAAAGCACAGATCTAAGCCACAAGCATCAAGGGCTCCCCCACCGTCAGACTGAAGCGCAAACAGCCACTCAGGGCCCTCATGACCTGCTTTCTCGCTCCTCTGCTGCCATTTCTTCTCCATCACTCCTTCAACTCACCCCAGGCCGTTGCCTGTGCTGTCCCTCTGCCTGGGATGCCACCGTCCCTTCTCTGCCAGGCTCATCCACTGGCTTCTACTAAGAGCCTTCTCCTGCTCCCCTCTGACAGCTCCCCCCACTGAGTCACTAGGAGTTAGGGTGGGTGCAGTGACCTAGAGTTGTGAGACCCATGGACTCCAAGTTATCGAGGGATGTTATGGGGCCACACTGATGGAAAACAGCAGCCAATTCCCCTGGTGGAAGTCTTGTCTCCCAGGGTTATCTGCCTGTTTGCCCCTTGATTCCACACATTTATTTTGCTGGCTTATTCTACCAGGGTCTGTGCAGTCAAACAGTCCTTGTCCTCCAGAAGCTAATAGTGAGTGGCTTAGAGGGGGAAGGGTCCCTCTGCAGGCCCCCTGCACCCCCACCCACAAACCCTGCTCCCTGGAGATGCAACCTCTTGGCAGCACCCCAGCCTTGCCCTGCTGTTCTCTCAGACTAGGGTGTCCTTTCACTGCCTCCCAACTCCTCCTCCAAGACTCAGTTCAGAAGTCTCCTCTTCCAGAAGTCTTCCTTGTCCTCTTGGCTGGGCTGCCTCCAAGCTCCCCTTCAGTTCCCCCTCTACAGCACTGAACACAGCTGTCACCACCTTGTTTCTGGCCATCTCAAGCTGCAAGTACTGGGGGAAAATGAAGGCTCCACAGGGACAAGTGGGGATAGTCCAGGCAGAGAGGGATGCTGCGCAGAGGGCTGGAGCATATGGCAATGGCCACAGGCCAAGTCCCTAGAGCTGGAAGTTGGCGGACCCTATGGAGGCCAAGTGCAAAAGATTAGGAATGAACGAGGCCCCAGATCTCGGGGGCTCAGCCTGCCTTTCACAGGAAACCCTTCTGAGGAAAGCGTTGCAGCAAGAGAGGCTGACCTCCCCAAGGTCACACAGCAAGCTGGAGACTGAGCTGACCCACAGCCAGGCTTCCTGACACCTGGGAGGCCTGGCACCCCTCTACTTCTCCCAGCAGCTATGCAGCCAGCCCAGGCTTCTTCCTGTGCAGGTGGACCTGCTGCCTGCCTCACTCCACAGGAAGGCTTCTAGGTCACTTTCATTCAGAATGGCTCCCTGAGGCTACGTTCTTGTTGGGAGTGGAAGGTGATGACAAATGGACGCCGGGCCCAGAGCAGCTGGGCCCGAGGCAGAGCCTTCAACAGCAGGGTGGTCTCAAGGCAAGCCAGCCCTCCTCAGGAGGACATGAGAAGCAAGGGAAAAGCAGAGGCCATCGAGTCACACAGATCTGTGTCTGTCACCGACAGCTGTGTGGGCCAGGAAGTCACATACCCTCTTTTAGCCTCAGCGTCCCTCACACGCCTGATGGAGATAATAATTTCCACCTCACTGGGTATAGCGTGGAGGAAACGGCAAGTGCTGGGCACACAGCTCAGCAAAAGCTGCTCCTCCCCAAGCCATGCGGGCCCCAGACCCAGAGAATTTCCTTTCAGTTTGTTCCCTAGCAGGGATACTGGAAAAGGACTTCCATGCGTTGGGGGGGCGGGGGGGGGGTTGGGGGGCGTGGCACGAGAAATATGGACTAGATGGGGATGACATGTGCCCACTCAGATCATTTCTACGGGCTGCCTGGAGTGTAGTATGGAGAAGGCTTCTAAGGTCACAGGCGGGCTACGGGAAAGAGTACCAGGCCTGATCAGCACATCTACTGTGGGCAAGGGACAATGGCATTGAGACATATGTGCTATGTATTTGCCAATACCAGATTAGATGCTTTCTGATGATCTGGATGATTCTAAGGCTCATGGTTCAGAATTCTGTACTATCATTACTACGATGATATGACTAATTCTTATTTCACGACTTCCCATGATGTTCTAAGTTTTCAGCTACGATAGGCACCTGTTTTGCTTGGTTTTGCCTACATGGCATCTCTTTAATGCCCCCCCCCCCCGCCCCCCGCTGCCAACACTTCTTCTGGGGACATCACCTCATTTTTCTTCTGGGGATCCACCCCCTCCTACTCCTAATCCTTGAGGAATCTTCCCACCCTCTGTTTCCAGGCACTGACATGCAATCTATGCCACACCAATGAGACTCCACTATGGGGCTTTGGTTGAAACCAAAAGAAGATGTGAGTTAGGGGCAGGCAGCCCATGGCCACCCTGCCTTTTCCATGGAGAGAACCTTCCTACACAACAAAGATGCCGTAGAGGAGAGCACAGCCACAGATAGAAAACCAAGCTCAGATGATTTAATTTGAATTCCTAGATCCAGCCCTACCTGAAGCCAGATGTGCCTAGAATTTTCAGTTATATGAACCAATGAGCCTCTTGTGTTTTAGATCTGCATAGTCCAACATGGTAGCCATTAGCCCTACGTGACTTAAAATTTAAATGTTAATTAATTAAAATTAAATAAAATTTAAAACATCCAGTTTCCCAGTTGCACTAGGCACATTTCAAGTGCTCAGTGTACACATCTGGCTGGCGGCTACCACACTGGACGGTGCAGAAATAAAACATTTCCACCATAACAGGAAGTTCTGTGGACAGCACTCACCTAGACAGTGTGAGCCACGTTGCTGACCTTTGTGACTTAAAATCTCGACTAACACATTGTAGTCATAAAGTTTCTCTTTGGTTCCTTCCAGCCCTGAGTCCTATTAGAATTTTTGGTTCTGTTTAAATTCCTGCTGAGACATCTGTGTCCCGTTAGGGCCAGTTAGATTGGCCAGGGTCTGGGGGCTCGTGGCCAAGTCTGGGTTGGCCAGGTCCCTCAAACACACGGGGTCAGCCCACCTTGGACCAGGAGTTCTCCTTGCTGAGCAGGTCGGCGTACAGGTAGGCCATCTTCCACTGGCCCTTGTAGGTGAAGCACCACATCAGCTCCCAGTAGCACATGTGGTGGAACTGCTTCCAGTGCTGCTGGGCCTCGCAGCACTCCTCGAACCGTTGGATGGCCTGTGGGCACCTGCTGATCAGCCTCGGTGGGTGCCCCCCACCCCGGCCCCTGCCCAACCCCACAGCAGGCCCAGCCTCCTCCAGCGCACAGTGGTCCAAGCCCTGTGCCAGGCTCAGGGGGCAGGGGTGCAACACTGGGGAGATGAGGATCTGGCCTCTGATCCTTGTTCTGCCCCAGGTCTTACATGACCTTAGGCCCGGTTACTGCCCCTCTCTGGGACCCTAGTCTTTCAGCACAAAATGAAAGGACAGGATTGAGCTATAATGGAGGGACAATAGGCAGTAGAAACTGTTCATATTAAAGTGATATGATAATGTCTATGCCTCAGAGCAAACCCCAAAAGTTCCAGTAGCCCCCACAAAGGGACCAGGACCTGGAGCATCTGTCCTGCTGCCCGAGGAAGCACAGCCAGGGCCAGCTGGAGACCCCTGAACTCCACGCGGTCAAGTCTGCCCTGGGCCCCAGCCGCCTGCTGGAGATGCTGCCAGGACCCTGACCCTCTCCTCCCGCAGCCCTTCGGTGGCTGCTCCCACCTTGGGAGTCCAGACTCCCTAGCCAGGCCCTCAGGGGGCCAGCCTCCCCAGGGCACCACCACTCCGTTCGCCAGGTTCCAGCCTTTCAGCACACCCCCAACAAGCGGGTCTTCCTACCTCACTGCCTCCCTTGAGGACCTCCCTCTCCAGGAAGGTGGCCTGCTCACCACAAATGCTTCCTCCTCCTGTCTTCCCACACTCTCAGCAGGAGGTGCCTCTCCCGCCCCTGCTCTCTTGCTGGTTCTCACTCGGGGCCCTCCCCCGAGTCTGCCTTGTCCCTGAGTATGTCTGCGAGTGTCTTCCTGCTGACCTGGGGACCCCGAGGGTCTCCAGCACCAGCCCAGACCCCCGTTACTCACTGCGTCAACATTGCCTTTAATGGCTTCAATCCGCCCTGCAAAGAACAGGAAGATGGCGCCCTGCAATGACAGGCATGTGGTCCGCAGGGGTCCACCGGGCACTGGGCCATGGGGGTCTACAGGGCAGGTGGGCCACGGGGGTCCACAGGGCAGGTGGGCCATGGGGGTCCACAGG